>NC_057795.1:371821251-372121251 GCF_018294505.1 Triticum aestivum | reverse complement strand
ACAACGTACTTATGCATATAATTATAATAAAATATAGGCTAAAAAGCTAAGCCGGCGACCTTCCAACGACGGTCTTCTCGGACTCCATGATCAACATATCACCCTTGCGGCCGTTCATTATGTGTAACTTACTAATCATCATACATGAGTACTCGCAGACGCATCGTGGGCAATACTCCTAGTCACCGCAAGAAACTAGTTTGCATTTTACAAAGTTTTTTGTACAAACAGAATCACACAGGAACTTACTATAGTAATCGCCTGTGTTATAATTTCTCATCGTAAAATGTTCATCCGAGTGGGCTGTTTGTTGTGTATCACACACATCTGGTTTACACGAATTGTTTGTGTTCTTTTGGCCGATCGCAAATGCCGCATATCACACACATCTTGTTAACATGAACCGTTTCCGTTCTCTTGCCTAATCGAAAACAGTTTGTTCGAGTGAACTGTATGTCGTATATCACACACACCTTGATCTGGTTGACCATTTCTGTTGCATTCCCTAATAGCACATAGTTCATCGGAGGGAACTGTATGTCGTATATCGCACACACATTGATATATGGCTGCCCGTTTCTGTTGTTCTTCCTCATCGCAAACAATTCTGCTGGATCAACCATATGCCCAGCATCACACACGTAACTAAAATCTGAACCATGTTTGATGTCTCCACCATCGCAAACGTTTTGCTACTTTTTTGATGGTTTTTCACACCATCGTTTGTGATTATTGCATCGTATAGTGCTTCATCAATGGGTCTCTGATCGTACTATCGCATTAGCAGCATCCTGCAGTAGTGAATATGCACATCATTACAAAAAAAAGACACATCCTTAACATTTTGGGCCGAACAATTTTTTTTGTCATGCTTATGACACTTCTATGACGATAATTGTGACAAAACCCGATATCATCATAGATGTGGTGGGCTCCTACTTCTATGACAAAAAATCATGACAGAAAATGGGCTTTTCGTCATGGGCGGGCCGGAGATGCAGCTGCATGACATTCTTTGGGCCGTGCATGACGGAGAAAACCATGGTCGAAACGAGGGCGAGGAAAATATCGGGGAGTTCCCAGTTACAATGGGTGGTCGGGGGCTGAGCGATGCGCATTTCTGTGATACATGTACGCGCGTGGGTGCGAGGCGTTGGGCTGTAACTGAACCCGAGAGAGGCGTCGCCTAACTGGACCTGAGTGATTGCACTGCAGGCTACGCGTTACTGAACTCGAGTGATCGATCGATGGCTGTTAACTGAACCCGATCGAGCGATTCCTTTGCTACTGTTGCTAACTGAAGCCGATCGATGCTGACTCTGGATGAACAGTGAGCCTTGTTGGGGACGGGGGTTTGGGTGAACAGTTCCCGGTGGGGGGTTGGATGAACAGGTCTCCGTGGTGTTGCCGCTGGATGAACATGACCCCGATCGATCGAGCCGGTTGGGGGTGGATAAACAGGACCCCGTGGAGGGCTGGATGAATAGGACCCCGTGGAGGGCTGGTTGAACAGTAGCCGATGGAGGGCTAGATGAACAGTAGCCCGTGGAGGGCTAGATGAACAGTAGCCTCCACTGCGCGCTCCTCCACCGTGGAGAGGGCTTGTTGAACAGTAGTCGGTGGAGGAGCGCGCGGTGGAGGCTAGATGAACAAGAGCCCGTGGATGAACAGTCGCAGGTGGAGGCTAGAGGAGGTCGACTGTGGATGAACAATAGCCTGTGGAGGCTGGAGGAGGTCGACGATGGAGATGAACAGTATCCCGTGGAGTCCCGTTTTGCGGTACGCCACACCCCTCCTAATAAACAGGACCCCCATTTCAACAATAGCGCTCCAACACAAGTCCGTTTCCTCCGTTTTGCGGTACGCCACACCCCTCCCGATCAATAGGACCCCGTTTCGACCATAGGAGGTCCAACAGAAGTCTGTTTCCTTCGTTTTGTGGTACGCTAGACCCCTCCCAATGAACAGGATCCCGTTTCGACCCTGGCCGGTCGAACACAAGGCCGTTTCCTTTGTTCTGCGGTATGCCAGGCCTCATTTCCATGGGTTATTCTATCTAAGATGATTGGCTCCCGATGAACAACACGCATTCTGTTGCCTCTTGATGAACACGACGCATTCCGTTGCCTCCCCATGAACACGACGATGACGCAGTTTATCCGTTTCGACCCAGCCATGTACACGAGCCCTGGCCGTACGTATGCGCGAGTAGGTGTTTAAGACCCCGCCTATATGTATGCACGTGGCCGTATTTTCTTTCTTGCACCCTGGCCGCTGTACGTACGTGTACATGCTTCATGCGCGCCTCTACTATGACACGTGCGCGCCTCTACTACGACATGTGCGCGCCTCTACATCGACTAGTATGTACGTACATGTTCGCGACCAGAATGACAATGCTACGTATGCTTCGACCAGGTGGGTCCCGACTGTCAGGCACTTCCTTGCGTGCGAAGATGTAGCTGGTGGGTCCCAGCAGTCAGGGGCGAATCATTTTTTCCCGTAATATGGACGCACTTCCTTGCGTGCAAAGATGTAGCTGGTGGGTTCTAATAGTCAGGGAGGAAACATTTTTTTCGTGAAATGCAGTGGCCCGTCCGGTGGGTCCCTGCTGTCAGGTGGAGGAATCATTATTTTCCACGTAATAAGGAGGCACTTCCTTGCTGCGGTCGTGGACCCAGCTGCTAGCCTCTCCACGTACAACACTCTTCCAAATGGAAGTCGTTCCTTGACCACATTAACCAGGCCGCGTCGAGAGAACCAAGGCGGTGGACGACGATGAGGCCTAGGAAGGGGATGACATGGAGCCGAGGAAGACGCGGCAGTGGATGCCCACTCGTAGAGGAGTACGAGGGTTCACTGGTTCGGTTGCGGTGTGAGGCTGCCATCGCCGCAGAGCCTCGCCAGTAAGGGAATAGTAGGGGGCGGTGAGGCCTCCGTGGCAGCACAGCCGGACACGAAAGGCAGGAGCATGCGGCCCGGCCAACGCTGCTTTGGGTGGCTGGAGCAAGAAGACAAGAGGTTGAAGAAGCACTACATCCGTTGGATGGACATCGTACGGTCACTGGAGCTAGAATCCTTCATATTGACTAAGTTGACAAAGCCCACCATCCCCGTCAACTTAGTAGGCCCACAAGTCAGCTTCCCACTATGATGGGTCCCAGCTAGCAGGGGAGTATTCATTTTTTGTGCGTAATAAGGAGGCACTTCCTTGCGTGCAAAGATATAGCTGGTGGGTCCGAGCTGATAGCGGGGGGAATGTTTTTTTCACGAAATAAAGAGGCCCTTCCGGTGGGTCCCAGTTGTCAGGTAGAGGAATCATTATTTTGCATGTAATAAGGAGGCATTTCCTTGTGTGGGCCCCTACTGTCAGCCTCTTTTGATGGTTGTTGTTTGGTGACCATGTTGACCTTGCCGCGCCAAGAGCACAAATGTGGTGGACGAGGGCGAGGCCTAGGAAGGGAATGACCCGGAGTTGGTGAAGCCACCGCAGCGGATGCCCACGCTGAGGGGACTACGAGCACTGGCTGGTCGGCTGTAGGGTGAGGCTGACATCGCCAGAAAATAACAGGATGTGTGGATGGGTAGAGGGATGGCCTGGCGGCAGCACAACCAGCCACGAGAGGAGGGAGCAGGCAGTCCCACCGGCGCTGGTTTGGGCGGCTTGAGCAGGAAGATCAGAGATTGAAGAAGCACGGCGGCTATTGGATGGACATCCAACAGTCACTGCTCTATGTTGATTAAGTTGACAAAGCCTTGCGTACGCGTCAAATTTTTTTAGGACAACATCATCGTCAACCTAGTGGCCCAGAAGTCATCCTCCAAATCTGTGGAAACCCGCATACAGCCCATTAGGCATTATTTTCAATAATTTACAGCCCATTTGCTAATTCTTAAGGATATTTGAAGCCCATATTCTTTTTGTTAGCATTACAAACCATATATTCTGGCACTGCTATAAAATTCAACGAAATTTTGCATATTTCGGTGGGGTCTAAACTCTTTTAACCATGAAATTTCGAGTCATGTTAAAAATAAATTAAAAAAATTATATCAAAATAAAATTCAAAACAATTCTCCGCAAAAAATGAATAAAATTTAAAATCTTAACTAGCAAGATGCCCATTTGTTGCATGGAACATGAAGATGCATTTGTATGAGTAGTTTATCTTGTGGGAGAAAAGATGATATTTTAATGTAATTGCCAGCTGGCTTTGGTTTTTATAAGAGTAGAGAGTAGAGAAATCCAGAAAAAAAAATGATATTTTAATGTAATTGTCGGTTGGCTTTGGTTAAAAAATTTATAGCCCATTTCTTACAACTTATAGCCCATTTTCTGGGGAAGCCCATTTCTTACTACTTACATCCCTCCTCATCTTGAAAGATTTGCAGCCCAGTAGGGTTGAGAAAAGCAAGTAGGCCTTGGTTTTAGTATTCTCCAAAAAAATGGGCTAGCCATTTTCAGAAAGCAAAAATATATCTACTGGGCTCGTCATGTGCTTAAATAAAAGTGTAAGCGTGGGCTAGATGGGCCACAGCCCCTGCACAGCACGCAGCTGAGCTCCGTCTCTAAAACTAAAAAAAACTGGGCGAGCTGCTGGGTCATTGGTGTTATCCTCTCGTTATGTAATTTTCTCGTTTATTGACTACATTGACGATGGCATGGGAACTTGTTGTCAAACAATTAGGAGGAAGTATTTTTTTGGCTTGTAATAACGAGGCACCTGCTTGCGTAATTCAATGACCCTGGTGGGTCCCTACTGTCAGCCTCTCCACGTACAGTCATCTCCTGATTCCTCTTGGTTGTTGACCATGTTGACAACGCCAGACGGCGGCGGGCACAGCGAGTGAACCAAGGCGGAGAACGACGGCGAGGCCTCGGACGGGAATGAACATCAGCCGTGGAAGATGCGTTAGTGTAGTGGCAGCTGGAGGGGAGTACGAGGGCAACAAAATGCAACTCAAGCTTACAAATGGTACAGAAAGCCCAAGGATTAATTGTTCATCAAATTTTTAGACAAAACCCGGATTGAACATGGCAGCAACATCTAACCCAACCACTCATTTTCGCAGTCACAAACAAATGGATCGGTCTGATCCATAAAATCAACATTCTGTGCAAAAAAATATATTTCAGGATGACTACAACTTGTTGTAAATAGAAGCCGAGCACGTTTAGAAGCCCATTTGTCCACCTGAAACTTCTTTTTTTTTGCTGTTCACCGTGTCCGTCCGTGAGAAATCTCTTGCGGTAAAACTTAAGCCTCATGGACAATAGTAACCTCACACTCAACAGGAAGAATGTGACAAAGCTTCTGTTTGCCTGATTGGATGCATATCCTTCCATCGTTATTGTCCTCAAACGAATGTCATGACAACTGAGAAAATCCCGGTGCTTATTATGCCACCGCTTGGTTATATGGTTTGCTCCATGTGGTTGTGCCTAAGTAGACATGAAGATTGAAAAACGTTAAGGTCTGAAAAAAGAGTATGTCGAAAGAACGAGAGCTGAACGGCTAGTTCTAGCACAATATATACGGGCTTTCAATGTGCATGAAATCATAACCTCTCTATATAAATCTCCAGAGATCGAAAGCACCACAGAAAAACAATAATTATGTTCAGATCAAAACTAAACATTCGGATATATAAGATCTTGATAAAATCTAGCAGCATTGATAGGCTATCAATGGAGAACTCTTCATTGATCATATAACATAATATTAGTACACAAAGTGTACTCCAAGATGATATAAAACTTATGCGCACAAATGAAAAATGCTGCTTATGATTACAAATGTGTAGCTGATAATATAAGGTACCTAAAAAAGTGAGGAGCCAAACACCAACTTCCTGTGATCATTAAATGGATCACGAGTTACACCCAAGGTCTCTAGTTTGGGCGCAGAGACGACAGTTATTTGCGAAGGTTTATAACAATTATCAAGGAGCAACCTTTGAAGTGAAGGGGCATCTTCGATGATGAGTTGCTGTCCTTCAAAACAAATTCCAAAGCTTTTAAGGTGAGGCGACTTTATTTGCAAGCAACTGATAGGGATTTCTATTCCCAAAACAATCAGCAAGCGCTCCAGGGTAGGGCAACTGGAGTGGTTGATGTTGTGTAGTGAGGCCTCCAACAGATAAACCACCACAAGCGAAAGTTTTTTTAGTAGTGGGAGTTGAAGCATTTGTACCAGATCATCTAGTAGATGGCACTGGGTGAAGGTGGCGGTGTGGAGATAGGAGGAAAACCGCAAGATGGACAATGGTGGTGTGGGCACGAATTCTTGGTGTGTTCATGGTATGAAACTTTCGTGGTAATGGTAGAACTCAAACTGTCGCAGTTTTCCGAATTTAGGGGATGTTAGCCAAGGGTTCATCGTGCCAGGTATGGATAGCAGGTAGCGTGTCGGGATGCAGAGGCGTTGAACGGGGCCCTACTAGTGAGAGGAGATGATGGCTATGAGGAGATCAAATTCAGGAAGGGCAGATATCTGACGACAGTCGAGATTGAGGGGCGCGGTGCGCCGTAGAGGGCGCCACCGAGTTGACAGGACTTGTGTGCGGCAGCAATCCTTCGCGGGGAGATGCAAGATGATCTCATCCAGGATGACGTCCAAGAGATCGCTCGTGCGGTCCACCGAAGATTCTACCGGTTCCTCAGATCCGGGTGGGGGGTCACTGAGGGAGTCTTGGATTAAGGGGTCCTCGGACAGCCGTACTATATAATTTGGCCGGACTGTTGGACTATGAAGATACAAGATTTAAGACTTCGTCCCGTGTCCGGGTTGGATTCTCCTTTGCGTGGAAGGCGAGCTTAGCAATTCGGATATGTAGATTTCTTTTTCTATAACCGACTCTGTGTAACCCTAGCCCCCTCCGGTGTCTATATAATCCGAAGGGTTTAGTCCGTAGGACAACAACAATCATAATCATAGGCTAGCTTCTAGGGTTTAGCCTCTACGATCTCGTGGTAGATCGACTCTTGTAATACTCATATCATCAAGATCAATCAAGCAGGAAGTAGGGTATTACCTCCATCGAGAGGGCCCGAACCTGGGTAAACATCGTGTCCCTCGCCTCATGTTACCATTAGCCTTAGACGCACAGTTCGGGACCCCCTACCTGAGATCCGCCGGTTTTGACACCGACATTGGTGCTTTCATTGAGAGTTCCACTGTGTTGTCACGATAAGGCTCAATGGCTCCTTCAATCATATACAATGATGCGGTCCAGGGTGAGGTTTTCCTCCCCGAACAGATCTTCGTATTCGGCAGCTTCGTACTGCGGGTCAACTCGCTTGGCCATCTGGAGCAGATCGATAGCTACGCCCCCGGGTCTCAGGTCAGGTTTGGAAGCTTGAACAACACCGCTGCCATCCGTGGAGACTTGATCTTTGACGGAATCGAGCCCATGTCAGGTGCGCTGAACAGTCACGAAGGGCATGCCTTAGATCTGCCGTCGGACGGTGTTCAGGAGATCGCATCTGCGGCTGCCCCAACCCTTAATCCAGAGCAGATCATGCCATCCGAAGACGGGTGGATGAACCCCGTCACAGAGGCCGCACATTCATCGGTGCTGGAGCCGAACACAGACTTCACCTCCAAAGAGATCTGTGTCATCGGACCCTCAGACTCATCTCCGGCCATAGGTTCCGAACCGCGTGAGTTCGTGCCTATCGAATCTGATTTGGGCACCGATCATGGAGTTTACCTCCGCGGATATCTTTCAGCACTCACCCTTGGGCGACGTGTTAAATTCATTGAGGTCTCTCTCTCTATCTGGAGACTCTTGGCCGAACTATGTCTGGCTTGAGTGGGAAGTGGACGACGAAGAAATTCGTTCCCCACCCACCACCCACTTAATAGCCACCGTCGATGATTTAACCGACGTGCTCGACTTCGACTCCGAAGACATCGACGGTATGGACAGCGATGCAGGAGAAGAACAGGAACCACCGCCCAGAGGGCGCTGGACGGCCACCTCATTATACGACATATACATGGTGGACACACCCAACGGAAGCGATGGCAATGAGGCAACGAAGGATAACCCCCCCGAGAAGCAATCTAAGCACCGGCGTCATCGGCGCCGCTCTAAGCCCCGCCATAGCAAATATAGAGATACCGGCACAAGAGACAATAACACTCCGGATGATGCCGAAGACGAAAACAACCCCACCCAGCCAGACTTAGAGCAGGCCGAACGGGAGGATGGGCAAGTTAGCCCCCATGAACAGGCAACATATGGAGACTTGGAGGTTGATAATTACATGGCCCTCTCTGAAGACGAAGTGAGCCTTGGCGACGAAGAATTCATCGTGCCTGAGGATCCCGTCGAGCACGAGCGCTTCAAGCGCCGGCTTGTAGCCACTGCAAAAAGCCTGAAGAAGAAGAAGCAGCATCTTCAAGCCGATCAAGATCTGCTAACTGATAGATGGACTGAGGTCCTGGCAGCCGAGAAATATGGACTCAAGCACCCAACCAAAAGTTATCCAAAGCGCAAGTTGCTACCTCAACTCAAGGAGGAGGCATTAAAGCCCACACTACAAGCGCACGGCACAGAAGTCATCCTCCAAATCTGTGGAAAACCGCATAGAGCCCATTAGCCATTATTTTCAATAATTTACAGCGCATTTGCTAATTCTTAAGGATATTTGAAGCCCATATTCTTTTTGTTAGCATTACAAACCATATATTCTGGGCACTGCTATAAAATTCGACGAAATTTTGCATATTTCGGTGGGGTCTAAACTCTTTTAATCATGAAATTTCGAGTCATGTTAAAAATAAATTAAAAAAATTATATCAAAATAAAATTCAAAACAATTCTCCGCAAAAAATGAATAAAATTTAAAATCTTAACTAGCAAGATGCCCATTTGTTGCATGGAACATGAAGATGCATTTGTATGAGTGGTTTATCTTGTGGGAGAAAAGATGATATTTTAATGTAATTGCCAGCTGGCTTTGGTTTTTATAAGAGTAGAGAGTAGAGAAATCCAGAAAAAAAATGATATTTTAATGTAATTGTCGGTTGGCTTTGGTTAAAAAATTTATAGCCCATTTCTTACAACTTATAGCCCATTTTCTGGGGAAGCCCATTTCTTACTACTTACATCCCTCCTCATCTTGAAAGATTTGCAGCCCAGTAGGGTTGAGAAAAGCAAGTAGGCCTTGGTTTTAGTATTCTCCAAAAAAATGGGCTAGCCATTTTCAGAAAGCAAAAATATATCTACTGGGCTCATCATGTGCTTAAATAAAAGTGTAAGCGTGGGCTAGACGGGCCACAGCCCCTGCACAGCACGCAGCTGAGCTCCGTCTCTGAAACTAAAAAAAACTGGGCGAGCTGCTGGGTCATTGGTGTTATCCGCTCGTTATGTAATTTTCTCGTTTATTGACTACATTGACGATGGCATGGGAACTTGTTGTCAAACAATTAGTAGGAAGTATTTTTTGGCTTGTAATAACAAGGCACCTGCTTGCGTAATTCAATGACCCTGGTGGGTCCCTATTGTCAGCCTCTCCACGTACAGTCATCTCCTGATTCCTCTTGGTTGTTGACCATGTTGACAACGCCAGACGGCGGCGGGCACAGCGAGTGAACCAAGGCGGAGAACGACGGCGAGGCCTCGGACGGGAATGAACATCAGCCGTGGAAGATGCGTTAGTGTAGTGGCAGCTGGAGGGGAGTACGAGGGCAACAACATGCAACTCAAGCTTACAAATGGTACAGAAAGCCCAAGGATTAATTGTTCATCAAATTTTTAGACAAAACCCGGATTGAACATGGCAGCAACATCTAACCCAACCACTCATTTTCGCAGTCACAAACAAATGGATCGGTCTGATCCAAAAAATCAACATTCTGTGCAAAAAAAATATTTCAGGATGACTACAACTTGTTGTAAATAGAAGCCGAGCACGTTTAGAAGCCCATTTGTCCACCTGAAACTTCTTTTTTTTTGCTGTTCACCGTGTCCGTCCGTGAGAAATCTCTTGCGGTAAAACTTAAGCCTCATGGACAATAGTAACCTCACACTCAACAGGAAGAATGTGACAAAGCTTCTGTTTGCCTGGTTGGATGCATATCCTTCCATCGTTATTGTCCTCAAACGAATGTCATGACAACTGAGAAAATCCTGGTGCTTATTACGCCACCGCTTGGTTATATGTTTTGCTCCATGTGGTTGTGCCTAAGTAGACATGAAGATTGGAAAACGTTAAGGTCTGAAAAAGAGTATGTCGAAAGAACGACAGCTGAACGGCTAGTTCTAGCACAATATATACGGGCTTTCAATGTGCATGAAATCATAACCTCTCTATATAAATCTCCAGAGATCGAAAGCACCACAGAAAAACAATAATTATGTTCAGATCAAAACTAAACATTCGGATATATAAGATCTTGATAAAATCTAGCAGCATTGATAGGCTATCAATGGAGAACTCTTCATTGAGCATATAACATAATATTAGTACACAAAGTGTACTCCAAGATGATATAAAACTTATGCGCACAAATGAAAAATGCTGCTTATGATTACAAATGTGTAGCTGATAATATAAGGTACCTAAAAAAGTGAGGAGCCAAACACCAACTTCCTGTGATCATTAAATGGATCACGAGTTACACCCAAGGTCTCTAGTTTGGGTGCAGAGACGACAGTTATTTGCGAAGGTTTATAACAATTATCAAGGAGAAACCTTTGAAGTGAAGGGGCATCTTCGATGATGAGTTGCTGTCCTTCAAAACAAATTCCAATGCTTTTAAGGTGAGGCGACTTTATTTGCAAGCAACTGATAGGGATTTCTATTCCCAAAACAATCAGCAAGCGCTCCAGGGTAGGGCAACTGGAGTTGTTGATGTTGTGTAGTGAGGCCTCCAACAGATAAACCACCACAAGCGAAAGTTTTTTTAGTAGTGGGAGTTGAAGCATTTGTACCAGATCATCTAGTAGATGGCACTGGGCGAAGGTGGCGGTGTGGAGATAGGAGGAAAACCGCGAGATGGACAATGGTGGTGTGGGCACGAATTCTTGGTGTGTTCATGGTATGAAACTTTCGTGGTAATGGTAGAACTCAAACTGTCGCAGTTTTCCGAATTTAGGGGATGTTAGCCAAGGGTTCATCGTGCCAGGTATGGATAGCAGGTAGCGTGTCGGGATGCAGAGGCGTTGAACGGGGCCCTACTAGTGAGAGGAGATGATGGCTATGAGGAGATCAAATTCAGGAAGGGCAGATATCTGACGACAGTCGAGATTGAGGGGCGCGGTGCGCCGTAGAGGGCGCCACCGAGTTGACAGGACTTGTGTGCGGCAGCAATCCTTGGCGGGGAGATGCAAGATGATCTCATCCAGGATGACGTCCAAGAGATCGCTCGTGCGGTCCACCGAAGATTCTACCGGTTCCTCAGATCCGGGTGGGGAGTCACTGAGGGAGTCTTGGATTAAGGGGTCCTCGGACAGCCGGACTATATACTTTGGCCGTACTGTTGGACTATGAAGATACAAGATTTAAGACTTCGTCCCGTGTCCGGGTGGGATTCTCCTTTGCGTGGAAGGCAAGCTTAGCAATTCGGATATGTAGATTTCTTTCTCTATAACCGACTCTGTGTAACCCTAGCCCCCTCCGGTGTCTATATAATCCGAAGGGTTTAGTCCGTAGGACAACAACAATCATAATCATAGGCTAGCTTCTAGAGTTTAGCCTCTATGATCTCGTGGTAGATCGACTCTTGTAATACTCATATCATCAAGATCAATCAAGCAGGAAGTAGGGTATTACCTCCATCGAGAGGGCCCGAACCTGGGTAAACATCGTGTCCCTCGCCTCATGTTACCATTAGCCTTAGACGCACAGTTCGGGACCCCCTACCTGAGATCCGCCGGTTTTGACACCGACATTGGTGCTTTCATTGAGAGTTCCACTATGTTGTCACGATAAGGCTCAATGTCTCCTTCAATCATATACAATGATGCGGTCCAGGGTGAGGTTTTCCTCCCCGGACAGATCTTCGTATTCGGCAGCTTCGTACTGCGGGTCAACTCGCTTGGCCATCTGGAGCAGATCGATAGCTACGCCCCTGGGTCTCAGGTCAGGTTTGGAAGCTTGAACAACACCGCTGACATCCGTGGAGACTTGATCTTTGACGGAATCGAGCCCATGTCAGGTGCGTTGAACAGTCACGAAGGGCATGCCTTAGATCTGCCGTCGGACGGTGTTCAGGAGATCGCATCTGCGGCTGCCCCAACCCTTAATCCAGAGCAGATCATGCCATCCGAAGACGGGTGGATGAACCCCGTCACGGAGGCCGCACAATCATCGGCGCTGGAGCCGAACACAGACTTCACCTCCAAAGAGATCTGTGTCATCGGACCCTCAGACTCATCTCCGGCCATAGGTTCTAAACCGCGTGAGTTCGTGCCTATCGAATCTGATTGGGGCACCGATCATGGAGTTTACCTCCACGGATATCTTTCAGCACTCACCCTTGGGCGACGTGTTAAATTCATTGAGGTCTCTCTCTCTATCTGGAGACTCTTGGCCGAACTATGTCTGGCTTGAGTGGGAAGTGGACGACGAAGAAATTCGTTCCCCACCCACCACCCACTTAATAGCCACCGTCGATGATTTAACCGACGTGCTCGACTTCGACTCCGAAGACATCGACGGTATGGACAGTGATGCAGGAGAAGAACAGGAACCACCGCCCAGAGGGCGCTGGACAGCCACCTCATTATACGACATATACATGGTGGACACACCCAACGGAAGCGATGGCAATGAGGCAACGAAGGATAACCCCCCCCCCCCCCCCCCGAGAAGCAATCTAAGCACCGGCGTCATCGGCGCCGCTCTAAGCCCCGCCATAGCAAATATAGCGATACCGGCACAAGAGACAATAACACTCCGGATGATGCCGAAGACGAAAACAACCCCACCCAGCCAGACTTAGAGCAGGCCGAACGGGAGGATGGGCAAGTTAGCCCCCATGAACAGGCAACAGATGGAGACTTGGAGGTTGATAATTACATGGCCCTCTCTGAAGACGAAGTGAGCCTTGGCAACGAAGAATTCATCGTGCCTGAGGATCCCGTCGAGCACGAGCGCTTCAAGCGCCGGCTTGTAGCCACTGCAAAAAGCCTGAAGAAGAAGAAGCAGCATCTTCAAGCCGATCAAGATCTGCTAACTGATAGATGGACTGAGGTCCTGGCAGCCGAGAAATATGGACTCAAGCACCCAACCAAAAGTTACCAAAAGCGCAAGTTGCTACCTCAACTCAAGGAGGAGGCATTAAAGCCCACACTACAAGCGCACGATGCAGCCGACCGGCCACCTCGTGGCTGAGACAAAGCGGCATATCTAACCGAACACCAGCCCGCACCCCCTCGTCAAACAAGCAAAAACACAAAGGCATGGGGCTCCATGAATGACCTGCAAGAAAAATTGAAAAACAAAGCAGGACAGTCAAGATCGATCTACGGATCATGGGCGCGCGCCCCAACACGTGACGATGACCGTCACACTAGATATACTAAAAACGAATCTAGCTGGGCCAAATACAACAGACCAGACTCATTTGAACCGTGTCATGATGTGCTTCGGCATAGAGGCGCCGCACACCCCCTATGCTTCAATGATAAAGTAATGGATCATGAATTCCCAGAAGGATTTAAACCCGTGAACATTGAATCATATGATGGTACTACAGACCCCGCGGTATGGATAGAAGATTTCTTCCTCCACATTCACATGGCCCACGGGGATGATCTACACGCCATCAAGTACCTCCCACTAAAACTCAATGGACCGGCTTGGCATTGGCTGAATAGCTTGCCGGCAAACTCCATCGGAAGTTGGGAGAACCTGGCAGACGCATTCCTGGATAACTTCCAGGGCACTTATGTGCGACTACCGGATACTGATGATTTAAGTCACATAACTCAGCAGCCCGGAGAGTCGGCTCGGAAATTCTGGACTCGGTTCCTCACTAAAAAGAACCAAATTGTCAATTGTCCGGACTCGGTTCCTTTCTGGACATCTCGGCTAAGAAAAACCGAAGTCCATGGAAGCCCTCACGACGCTCATGACCCACTTTTGCGCGGGTGAGGATAGCTGGTTGGCTCGTACCAACAACACAGCAAGCAAACCTGGCACATCAAAGGCCAAGGATAGCAACGACAAGCCCCAACGCAACAAACACAAGCGTCGCAACAGTGGCAACAATGCCGAAGACACGACAGTCAACGCTGGATTCAGTGTCTCTTAGTCCGGTCAGCGGAAAAAGCCATTCCAAAATAACAATTCAGGCCCGTCCAGTCTGGACCGTATCCTCGATCGTCCATGCCAAATTCATGGCACCCCAGGAACACCAACTAATCATACCAACAGAGAATGCTGGGTCTTCAAACAAGCCGATAGGTCAGGCGCCAAAAACAAGGAGAAGGGGTCTCAAAGCAACGACGACGATGAGGAGCTCCAATCACCAAACAAAGGAGGTAAAAGGAGATTTCCCCGCAAAACGGTGAACATGATAAACGCCATCCAAATCCCCAAACGGGAACGGACGTGCACTCTTCGGGATGTCGACTTAACGGAGCCAGTCGCCCCACAATATAAACTATGGCCGATCACTTTCGATCATACGGATTGTCTGGCCAATACCAACAGGGGTAATTCAGCCACACTTGTCCTCGACCCAATAATTGACGGGTTCCACCTCACACAAGTTCTTATGGACGGAGGCAACGGTCTAAACCTGCTGTATCAGGACACAGTGCGCCAGATGGGTATTGATCATTCGATGATCAAACCCACTAAAACCACCTTCAAAGGTGTTATACCAGGCGTGGAGGCTAGTTGTATAGGCTCCATCACTCTAGAGGTAGTCTTCGGATCACCAAACAATTACCGTACCAAAGAGTTAGTCTTCGACATCGTCCCTTTCCGCAGTAATTATCATACACTGCTTGGGCGAACCGCGTTTGCTTGCTTTAATGCGGTACCACACTACGCCTACCGTAAGCTTAAGATGCCCGGCCCGCGTGGCATCATAACGGTTAGTGGCAAAGCCGAACTCCACCTCGGTGCCGAAGAGTATAACGCCGCTTTAACAATAGAAGCAACAAGTGTCACCTTTCAATTGAACCTTGAGTCGACAGCCAAGCTCCCGGACACTGCTAAAGGAGTCCGAACTACTTCGCGGCATGATAGACCGGCTCGTCCGGAGCTCAATTAAACACTCCGGCAAAAGCAGGGAAAGGCCACATACAGCGGCTCAACCGCTCCATGGCACACTAATATTTCTCGCATTTTCTTTGCAGGTTCACTTTTCCGCAGGCCAGGACTGGTGACATGGAAACAACTCGAACGCGCAAGGGAATCTTTAGATATTCCCCTCGAAGACCATCTGAATACACTCCGAATCCGCACACAGCTTCTTCCTGCCCGGTCTCAGCAGTTTCCGCCGTCATATTTATTTTTATCACAATACCTGTACTCATATACATCGACGTATTACTCGAATACAACATATAGATTTATATGACGCTTATCTGCTATTGTTTCTTATTGACACCTTTCGTTAAAACGGCATTCGTACATTGTGATATGCCTCAATATGCCAGGGGCTTCTTCGTACCCATAACAACGGCAATAAAGTCCGAACACCTTCCCGGACGTTCGGCACCCGAACTTATAGCATTATATGCATCAGCTCCGAATCATGTCTTGGGTCAATAGTTGGGTTTGCCCGGCTTCCATGTTTTGGTACCTTACGTTCCGCTATATCGACTAAGGTAGCGTAGGGAGAACTACTGCGATTGTGTCCCGGTACTTCCGGACGAGCACCTCAGTAGAGAAAGCCGAAAACTGACTGTCATGATACGGCGAGAGCTGGTCAGCTGTTCGAGAGGTTGAAAAATCTTGAAGGATTTCTTTCGCATAATGCCATAACTAATGCAGCGTGCGATGGATTGGCTTTTCCTTCGATCATGTGCTTATAGAGCCCCTTGTGCGGCCTTCCGAACACTAGGGGTTGCGCCTACCTTCCTTTTGTCAAACTCCTATGGCTAAGTGAGAGTGATAAAGCCCTATAGTCTGATTGCCTGGTTCGTTGTGCTGAACACCTCCTTCAGGGACCCAAAACTGGAATAAATAGTGCTCAGGTTTATCCCAAACACCCCCGTAGTTCCTACGTGGGGGCAGAAGCCGACGACTGGCCAACTCTCAGGATTAATATATATATAACGGCCGTGCAGGAGGAAATACATTCAAATAACAGGCAATAAAATAATAGAAATGACCTTGTTCAACATTACAAAGGATTACATGACTGTATTCATGGAAATACAATGTCCTTGGAGCATTGCTCCGCCGCAAGGCGGGCTCCTTTCAGGACGCTATCATAATATAATTCGGGCTTGCGGTGCTCCTTCTCCTCCGGCGGTCCCTCGGTCATCAGCTTTTCCACATCCATCTTCCCCCAGTGCATCTTTGCGCGGGCGAAGGCCATTCACGCACCCTCTATACAGACCAACCGCTTGATGATTTCGATTCGAGGGCAGGCACTCACAAGCCGCTTCATGAGTCTGAAGTAACTACTTGGAATCGGCTCGGCGGGCCATAGCCGGATAATCAAATACTTCATGGCTAGTTCGGTCGCCTTATGCAGTTCGATCAGCTGCTTCAGCTGATCGGAAAATGGTACCGGATAATTCGGCGCCTAATACTGCGACCAGGAGAGATTCTCCGTAGTCCTCTTTTCCACGTCTCGGTAGAATTGGGCGGCATCAGATATTCTACGTGGAAGCTCCGCAAACACCCCTGGAGAAATCGGAATTCAAATTATCAACTTGATTTTCTCCTTTCAAACAATCGCTTTGTATAGAAAAAGCCTTACCAGCCGCAATCTTCCTCGCCTCCTAGATTTCCTTCAGAGCACCCTGGGCTTCCTCCCAGGCATCACTTGCGGCTTGGCGAGCTTGGGCGAGTTCGGATTCTTTCCCTAATAAACTCTGCTCCAAGGTCTCGCATTTCTTCACGGCCTCCTGAAGCTCTCGCTCAGCTTGAATAACCCTGGCCTCGTACTTTTCGCGAAGAGCCTGCTCTGCAGCTGCCTTCTTCTCAGCTCGGCCACAGCCTTCTTAAGAGCCTCGATTTCGGCCATCGCCCCTAGAGCACATAATAAAAATATTTTCATCGTGCACACTTATTCATTCGTGCTGAATGCAAACAAGGTTTCTGCATACCTTGGTTATCCTCCAACTGCTTCTTCACTCGGCCAAGTTCTCTTTCGGCCCGTTCCAGACTCTGCCTCAGTCCGGATACTTCCACAGTATGAGAGGCGGCAGTCGCTATAGACGCCTACTTATAATAGAAGAGAGATAGATGTCATCAAATGAGTCTCCTGCGAACATAAATTTGATCCCCTGTCCGGTTCTTTCTTTGACCGAACAGTGTATCAGGGGCTACTATCCATACTTTGACACTCTTCAAAACCTCATAAAACATACCTCAAAGCCTTTTATAAGACCGATACAGGATTCATTCAGTCCACTATCAGCGGACTGAATCTTCTCAATCACCGCACCCATAAGGGCACGGTGTTCATCGACGATGGAGCACTCTTTTAGCGTTGTCGATAAAGTATCCGGCACTTCTAGTTGGACAGAGGTTGCCGGGGGAGCAAGCACACCCCCTCCAGCCGAGGGAGGCCGCCTGCCTGACCCTGGAGCCATAGTGGTCTCTGGGACTGCATCCGGCTGGGGGCCGAATTCAAGATCGCCCCTTCCATCAAAGTCCATGGGAGCCTCCTCTCCCATGTGCCCGGCCCCTGAAGTTTGACCTCTTGTCGCCGCCTTTATGATCTCCCCCTCCTCGGTCTGGGTCCTTCTGGGATGACACCTCGGTGTCATTCACATGTTTGGGGGTAGGGGCCTTCGGGGGTGTCCCACTCTCCATAGCATCCGAACCTAGCAAATCCTCCAATGAGGATTGTTCGGTGCGAGACCTCGCCGGACTGCAACAAAAGTATGGCTCATATTAAAATATTATGCCATGATGAGCCAGGATGCATAAGCGTGTTCGGATTTTATATACTCACGAGTTTACCAGGGGCTGGGCCCTGGGATCCCACTCTGGGCTATTATCGGCAGCGGCGGTGGACTCCTCTGGAAGAGGAGTTTTCCCCTCTTAGGCGACTCGGCCTCCAAAGATGCGGAGGCCGTCCTTTTCTTTCTTCTCCCCACGGGGGATTCATCTTCCTCCTCCTCCTCATCCTCTTCGGAGGAAGAACGAGCATTGGAGTCTTTGGATTTTGTGTCTGAAGCGCCGCGGCTACGGAGGCAGCCCCTGGTCTTCTTGGCCTCCTTCTTGGCCTTCTTCTTTGGCGCCTTGTAAGGCGTCGGGACCAGCATCTTCGTCAGAAGTGGGCAGGCCGGTTCTTCTGGCAGTGGGGCTAGACAATAGATCCGCCCCGCCTTCTTCGTACAGCCCTAGGAGGGTTGTGAAAAACACATTAAGCATTTTCCTCAGGATATGCGAATAAAGCATACGAATTGCCAACATAACAGTGACTTACCGAACATGCAGGACAGGATAGTTGGTACCCGCGGTCCTCGGTGGAGTCCGGCCACGATTTGCCGGACTTAAAAAGAACCTTCTAGATGTCCTTGTGAGAGGAGCCAAAGAGCTCCCATAGGGTTTGGTGCTTGACCGGGTCGAACTCCCATAAATTGCAGGCCCGGTGTTGACAAGGAAGAATCCGACGAACTAACATCACCTGGACTACATTGACAAGTTTGATGTTCTTGTCTTCCATATCCTTGACACGCGTCTGGAGCACCGATAGTTCATCGGACGAAGACCAGTTCAGGCCCTTCTTGGGCCAGGACGTAAGCCGCAGGGGGGCTCCAGATCAGAATTCAGGAGCAGCGGCCCAGTCCGTGTCGCGCGGCTCAGTGATGTAAAAACCACTACTGCTGCCACTCCTTGACGGAATCATTGAAAATACATGTTGGCCATGTGACGTTGTGCATCTTGCTCACCATGGCGCCTCCGCACTCGGCGTGCTCACCGCTCACTACCTTGGGCTTCACATTAAAAACCTTCAGCCATAAGCCGAAGTGTGGCGAGATGCGGAGAAAGGCCTTGCACACGACGATGAATGTCGAGATGTTGAGGAAGGAGTTAGGGGATAGATCATGAAAATCGATCCTGTAATAATACATGATGCCGCGAATGAATGGGTGGAGGGGAAACCCTAGCCCGCGAACAAAATGAGGGAGTAATACAACCCTCTCGTGGGGTTTCGGAGAAGGGACGATATTTCCCATCGTCGGAAGACGGTGGCCGATTTTCTTGGCCAGATACCTGGCCTCCTGAAGCTTTTTGATATCCTTCTCTCGGACGGTAGAGGCCATCCACTTGCCTCCTGCTTCAGATTAGAAATTTTCGGAAGACCTTTTTGGGCGGAGAAGACGAACACTTGGGCGCTAAGGCTCGAGCGAGGGGGAATGGATGAGCTGAGGAAGAAGAAGGCGTGGATGAAAAAGGGGAGTCCTTATCCCTTT
Organism: Triticum aestivum; assembly: GCF_018294505.1. Classification (NCBI taxonomy): domain Eukaryota; kingdom Viridiplantae; phylum Streptophyta; class Magnoliopsida; order Poales; family Poaceae; genus Triticum; species Triticum aestivum. The sequence continues at coordinate 372,101,679 of NC_057795.1, read as the reverse complement.
ATAAAGGAAGCAGGGATCCTGCGCCTCTCCACTTGCCCGGTAAACTTACTTGTTCCCCAAGCGCCATGTTAATGGCGCGGTTGGGCTACCTACACCCGTATTGGTGAGAATCCCGTGATAAGGGGACACGATCTCTGCTTCGACAAGACGTGCCAATAAAACTGCCTCGCGATAAGTGCGGTGGCAGGTTGAGAAAAACGGCGCGGTGTGATGTCACACTATGGAAAGTTATCAGTGGATTAGATGTGAAAAATATTGTGCTCTCTACGGTGGTATGTGGAAATTATCTTACAGAGCTGGACACGATCCTCATATTGAAGATCTTCCATGGAGTATTCAGAGAAGGAACCCGCCTTGCAATGCCGAAGACAATCTGCGCGCCGGACTCATAGTCATTGAAGCCTGGTTCCGGGGCTATTTAGGGATTCCTGGATTAAGGGGTCCTCGGATAGCCGGACTATATACTTTGGCCGGACTGTTGGACTATGAAGATACAAGATTGAAGACTTCGTCCCATGTCCGGGTGGGACTCTCCTTTGCGTGGAAGGCAAGCTTGGCAATTCGGATATGTAGATTTCTTTCTCTGTAACCGACTCTATGTAACCCTAGCCCCTTCCGGTGTCTATAAACTGGAGGGTTTAGTCCATAGGACAGCAACAATCATAATCATAGGCTAGCTTCTAGGGTTTAGCCTCTATGATCTCGTGGTAGATCAACTCTTGTAATACTCATATCATCAAGATCAATCAAGCAGGAAGTAGGGTATTACCTCCATCGAGAGGGCCCGAACCTGGGTAAACATCGTGTCCCTCGCCTCCTGTTACCATTAGCCTTAGACTCACAGTTCAGGACCCCCTACCCGAGATGACACCGACAGTCGCCGCTTCTCCCCGCGCTGTCGGGTGCGGGATCTACAACCAGCGTCACCGCTAGTGGGAGCCTCATCTTCTTTGTGTTGGGGCCAGCCGACTCCATTTTCCTTGTGGGCATCGTGCCGAGCTCACGGGTTTGAGCAGAGTAGCCAGAGACGAGCCTAGTGGCAGTGCGAGTGGGGAAGAAGGAGGGCTGGGGATTTTTGTAGGAGTGGAAGAAGAGGAGCAGGCATTTTCTGTACGAGTGAGGAAGAAGGTGAGCGGGGGTTTTCTGGACGAGTGAGGAAGATGGGGAACAGGGGGAATTGGGGGGAGATGGAAGCGGGAGAGTGAGTTGTTCGTGTTTATAAGGCCCACTGCACTAACTACTCGCTTTTTCCCAAGAATCGCTCTCTTCTTTTGTGTTGCTGCATTGGAGCTGGCGCATGGACTTGGCTGACTGGCCATGCATGCAGGATGCATGTGCCCACCGGCCACTGCATGCACCTGGTTTGTTACTAGGCCTATTTAATAGGGTGGTTATGGAGTAAATTAAGGAGATTTATTTTCTGTGTGTGCATCTTCTTGGTCTTAGCAATTGGCTCATGGGCCTAATAAACTCGGACGGAGGGAGTATAAGTGGAAGCGAGAAGGAGGGAGGTTTTTTTTAGGATTGTCCCCTCTTTAAGAAATATGGGCTTCTCCTTGCAAAAAACAAAAAACAAATGGGCTTTAAGATGGATAGGCTTTTGTATCGGCCCAGTCGGCTACCCGTGTTTCGTACTGGAGGGCCTTGTACTAGAGGTAGCCCGAGACACTCTCCAGCTTATTGCCCTTTCGAAAGTAAAAAAGAGACGCCTCCAACTTATGGCTACTCATCGGTAACATTTTTCAACTTGGGATCCACCAAATTAGAGGATGCGGTACTGGATGCACACACTCACATTAAACTAAGCTTCACAAGATACAGTATGCATACTAACATTCAGAAGAACAAAAGTTCAGCATGTTTATGCATCTCAATGATTCGCCATAATATAACCAATACAAAGCTGTGAGAAGGTGTGGAAATAAAGAAAATCGGTCGATGCTTCTCTGAGCAAAGGGCCTCCCTGCACACGCATTAATTTCCTTGGCATGCTTGTTTCTTCTCAATGTTGTGAGCACTTTGAGCATGTTGGCAACTCCACAGCTAGCTAGCTGCCTCATCTTGCAATTGATGCTGACACATTTGCAGCAAACACATGAGGCAATAGAGATGACTCAATATGAGTCCATATTGTGCAGTTCCCCTGAAATCATCTTCATTGTCCTAAATCTGAAAAGATAGGAAAACAATAGTTATACTTAAACGGTGTTGCAAAACAGTAGCACATATCTATAGCTCGGCATGACAAAACATGATCATCTGGACGAAGGGGATACTGACCTGCCTGAGGAAGATTATATATAATTTCATAAGTACTTAGTTGATTTCCACCTTCGACTGCACTTCTTGTTGTTTTGGGGGTGGTTGGGCTCGAAGTTCTTCTTGTGTACCATGTGGGCACTAGAAGCTCCCTCAGCGACTCGAGCACGTGTGTCTTTTGCTCTCGCCTTCTCTTCAAAATCAAGAGTGCTAATGAGATCCGAAACGGAAAACTCATGACTCTTGTTTTTCAGAGAAGTAGCAAAATTGTTCCACGAAGGTAGAAGCTTGGCAATGATGGTCCCATCAACAAATTTGTCCGGCAACACACACTTAAAGTACTCAAGTTCCTTAGCGAGTGACTATTACCATGCTCACACAAATGCTAGAATAGATAACATTAAAAAGTGGTGCAACTCACACTCACCTACTCATACCACACTTAGAGCATAGTTAATAGTATAGCCAACATCCAGCTATATGAAGTTGACACATCATCTAGGACCAACCTAATAGCCTGCTAGTACAATAGTTAGTCCCTTTAGTATAAGCAAAAATACCCGTGCGTTGCAACGGGATTAAAAGATAGCACATTTCTCCAAAATGATAAGCATTTCAAGACCTTCAGATGTGCACGCCATCTATTTTAACAGGACGTAGAATGGATCGATTGAGGGTAGATTTTTTCAGGATGCCATTTTAAAACATGAGATGCGGTCCCAAGGAAAGTTAGTTCAACTTATTAGTTCATTCTAAAATTAAAAATTTTGTACCTAATGACACGAGCCCAATTTTAATGTAAATGAAAAGAAATAATATTGCAAACAAATTTAAAGTAAGTCATTGAGCAAATAAATATGAAGTAACACTAACGGAAAGCAAAACGTGCTTGTTTATGTTCGGTGAGATCAGGAATGGTACCTTGTCAACACCTTGCCTTCTGATTGTCGTACCTTTTGTGAACTCCAAACTTTACATCCCCTACTCCAATATTGTTCCTTTCTTGTCCAATATCATTTGTAGGCACCGTACCATCAATGATCGTGTGTTGGAATAAGGGAAACTTTAACATGCATCCATATATATTCGCAACACAGATTCACAATTCATGAAAATCATACGTGGAAAATAGATCGTCTGTTACAATTGACATTATGAAATAAATTTGAGTTTGTGTGGTATTTGAGAGATTACCTGTCGTAGCTCCCAGTCAGTTTGCTTCTAACTCCCTTATCTTACCTTTGGTATGAAATTGCTGGGTTGCGACGTTAATCCTGATAAACAAAAAAAGATACTATTTAAATATGTAACATTTGATATATAAACTTTTCATCAGATTATCGATCAAATATATGGCACTCCATAGATACACAAATAGTGGTCAAAATCTTCATATCAAACAACGGTGCTGCCGCTTGTTGAGTCCCAACTTGGCTTGCTTCCAGGCTGCTTGTGAACGTATATAAATAGGTGGTGCTTGTTGTATGGGTGCAACACTACAAGGTTCAAATTCTATTGGGCGCGCTAAATTTTGCCTCTATTAGCCAACCTCTCACGCTAGCCTTTTTGTTTAGGATAGTCATGTTAGCTGTACAGAGGTCTATTTCGGTGGGTCAGAGCCCATCAAACGACCAGCAGCCAAGACCCAGCCCAGGTCGACCTCGTCCTTATCGCTTCGCTGGACATGCTCACAACCGCACGCTGTCTTCCCATCGATCCAAACCTAGCGCCACCACCAGAGCTTGCTTGCCCCGCCCCCTAGCACCTCTGCTAGTTCCCTTCCCCGCATCTTATTCTTTCTTCATCTTCCTTTCCTGTTGACCTCCCTGGATCCCGCAACTTTGCCTCCCTACCGCCGAGCCCCTGAAGCGCGCGGCCAAGCCTGGCACCACAGACATCCTCAACAACCTCCGCTTCGCCATGGCAAGCATCTCCGCACGCTGACGACCGCCTTTCTGTCGCCCTCTTCCCCTCATTCTCCCGTGCGAGTGCACACCCAACATCGCCCCAGCCACACCTGCATGCCTCGACCACCACCAGTGTGTTGGCTTCTCCTGTAAAACAATCGGGAGAGAAGAAAGAAAAATGAACCGGTACGGTGGCAGGATGGTGTTATATGGGATTTGGTGGGAGAGCAAAACGGTCCAAAAGATAATGACGGTGGGTGAGCGAGCAGAAGCAATAATCGCTTTATTATTAGGGAAAGATACTATATCATTAATAATGGCCCCACCTTTTGTGTCACAAAGGATGTTGGAGCTCCTGCTACAACCGGCTACAAGTTTACAACCCACTTCTCTTCTCTCTCCTTCAACTAAGCACAAATACTATATTTAAATCTTTATAGCCTTCTTATGTCATCTAATTGTATTACTTGCTCTAAAGTTACTCCCCATTGTGTAGTCTAAAATGTCGGGCATGCAGCGGGCGGTGCCCTTGGTCGGCGCGCCACTTCAATGGTGGAAGCAGTGAGAGGTTGCGTCGCCCTGACTTGCCATCAATGTGGAGCGGCGGGCTCAGCTGGCGCCAGGCGGGAAGTGTGCACGGGAGGGGTGAGGGGTTTTTGTTGGGCCAAGAAGGTGAGAAGCCAACTTGGGATAGATCCGGATGGGGAAATATCATGTGCTCCCATACTCACTAGCAGTTTCATGCATATGACACTAGTCTATGTTACTACTCCCTCCTTTTGGTTTATAGAGATGTTTAGAGTAACATAGTAATATGTTATAGTATAAGTTACTCCCCACTATGACCAGCCTTGGCCTCTCCTAGTGCTCCACCATGTATAGCTGCTAAGCCTGCCACGTAGGCATAAAATATGATGTGGCAAGTTAATTAAGAAGAGAGAGACTAGTTTGGTGACCCCAGGAAGAAACGGTGGAAAGACAGTTTTGAGTCTATAGCTAATTAAATGAAGAAAGCTTAGCAACAACAATCTAAGCACATATGTATTATAGACTTGAGTTGCTAAGCCATTAAATGCACTTAGCACCTCATCTAAGCATATTTGCATTAGAAGAGGTCTTAATTCCATATGGTATCATAATATGATACTCAACTCTCTCTTTCTCCATTTAATTCTATGCCACCTCATTAAATTTGCCTACTACTAGTTGGCATGCATGATACTACTTATAATACTCCCATTACAACCAGCCTGGTAGAATTAAAATACCTAATCTAAATGGTCATCGCCCGATCTCTTTGTCCTCCTCCAGCATCCGGCAGAAGAAGAATCATGCAAGACACCGGTTGTATACGTGGCGTCGCCTCGGCGGTGGCCTTCATGGGATACAATCAGCGGCGGCCTCCCGTGTTCAACTTCTCCTCGATGATGGCGCCGGGCGGGGATGTGTTGCCTCTCACCTTGTCAACATCTGCGTAGCCATATCACCTCGTCGACATCCGTGGCGGCTTCTTTCACTGCCTGCATGTCGCGGCTACGAGCGTGTCGACGGCGGATGGCACAGTCGCAGACAGTGGAGGTGATGTACAACGCGACGACATCGAGGGCAGCGACGATGCCCGTGCCGCCGTGCTCCCCGACAAGCCGGCATGGAGCAAGTCGGTACTCTTCCTCGAGCTGTATTGGAGAGGTCAGCTGCGGAACCATGCACTGGCTTCATGCGGCAACTGCCTCTGACGGGCTAGGCGAGGTAAGTGGAGAAGCGAGCTGCCTCACTCATAACTGCCGGGCTCGGCGGGCCACCCAGATGGCTTTTATGCCGGAGAACTGCTCTTCCTGCTCGTCGGATGCTGCTGAAAGAGTGGACAAAATGGTGGAAGGAGGAGCTTGGCTGGCGTCCTGCTCCTGAACGGACGTGTGTGGCCGGAGTTGGTTTCTCGCATTCCACATGGTTTTAAATGTAGGTTTTTGAATGTGGCGAGGAGGCGGGTACAACTAGGAGTGCAGTGGGCGGCACCCTTGGCCGGTGCGCTGCTTCAAATGGCGGACGCAGTGAGAGGTCGCGTCCGCCCTGACCCCCTGGACCATGGACCTTGATGGTGTATGTCATCTTGTGTCCAGATCTAAGATGCTACGTGTACCAGATGAATGACTCCAAGCTCGACCACCGTGATGCGAGAGGTGTGAGCCGAGGAACACTAATGGAGACACCCCCCTTAGACTAGCCACAATGGGTAGTAACATAGACTAGTAACATGCTCATGTTATCATGTTACTAGTCTATGTTACTACCTCTATAGTAACATATGTGTGGTAACATGCAACACTTCATTTATTAGGCTATAGACACATCTTGCCTTGATATGTGTGATGTTACTACTTTCCTCTCTTTCTTCATATATTGCTTGCCACATCATCTACTTTATCTAGATATGTGTGATGTTACTACCTATGTTACTCCCACTATGGGTAGTCTCACAATTTTCCTCGTCATCATCCGAGTCCTAGAAGATCTCACCCACATCATCATTAGGCATGCAACCACCTTGATAGACAACGTGCGCAGAAGGAATAGAGGCAACTGGGGACACACCACATCGTGGGCACTCCGTACGTGCTCGTGTGTGTGCAGCGTGCGCGCTTTTCCATCGGTGCTAGCTCTAAGGCCAAGGCTGCGGTCGTCTTTGTCTCTGACTAGTCGTTGGGCAACGACGGCAAAGAGGTGCTACAAGAGATGCATAGGTGTCGTTTTGTGCGAGCTTCACCGTTGCACGACGAACCGGATGTCGCCGCGGATGGCGCTCACCTCCATACAACTGAGTGTGTGCACATGCATGTGTTATTCATGTGCATTTTGTGGCCGAGTGTGTGTGCATGCATGTGTTGTGTACATGCGTTGTGTGCTCCATGCTGTGCGCGTATGTGCATGAGTTGGATCGGCATGAGTTAGTGCGTTGGCGTGTGTACATGTGTGGCTGCATGCGTCCTGTACATGTGTGGCTTCTTGCGTGGTTATCAATATAAACTATAAAACATCTTCGATTTAGCATCCTGATGTATCGTCTCTAATGGTTAGCGAAGAGTTCATGTTCTTTTATTTTTTATAGGTGGTAGGTGGAAAAAAATAGGGGAAAACATGCAAGGTTCCTTGCAGACGCTCCACCGCGAGGTTCCTTGCTCCTTCTCAATCGTCGGGAATCTATGTTCTTCAACTCTTTTTTACGTGAGATTTGTTCATCCTTTTGCCAACAAGTGAGACATCTAGCATCAAGGCGCACGTGTCATGCAATAAAATGGAGATAATCAGATAAGCAGTGCGTAAGTGAGTCATGCACTTTGATGGAACCTACTATGCAATATTGTTTCTTCTCGATGGCACGTGAATAGTGCACGTACTCAACAACGGAGCATGGGATGGTAGCCATGACATGGTCAACCCTTTTTGGGAGAGAGTACGTACTAAATAACTTTGATGTGTCCCGTCAACTCGCAGAATGATGAGAAGCTTGCTTACTACGCCTTCTCCCTCGCCAACGCGTGCGCGGTGGCTCGCAGTAGGAGGACAAACTTTTGCTTACAAGCGGTGGGCGTGCAGCAGTTCATTTGGTATCAGATTGCCAGAAGTACTACTATAGTGCCATCATTGTTTTTTGACTTCTGGAAGAGGCGAAGAGCCAAGCGCAAGGTGACCTACTAACCTTACGCTAGGCATGGTGGGAGTAACATAAGTATGGGTACCTCCTTTTTTTATTCTAGAAACAACCACACGCGAATATTGGATGGTAGCAGCACAACAACTGAATCAAAAATTGAAAGCAACCAATGAACTGCTACTACTGGTGAGCGTTTGCTAGTATGTATCATGTACTTCATCTGTCCATGTATATAGGAATTAATGCGTTTTTCGAGACTAACTTTGGCCCTGTTTGGATCCATGGCTTAGAGTTAGATTGAGCTAGTTGGGGCCCAAATAGCCGTAAAGTATCCAAGCATGAGGGTTAAATTGGAGCAAGTTGCACCGAACCCACCAAAAAAAACTATCCCACCCAAGAGGTGCTAATTGAAGATAGTTCCACTAAAAAAATCACTTTTCTCTCTCCATCAAGTGCATTTCTTTTCAATCTAACCCTGTCACCCAAACACATCTTTGGCTACAGTTAGTTCAGGGTTAGTCATGAGTTAGTCTAACCTCTAGCTAAGTTAGAGTATCCAAACAGGAGCAGTATAGGATATGCAAGTTGCTCAAAGCATACAGTCAAATTTGTAAGTGAAAGGATCTTTTTTTTAAACGGAACGTGAAAGGATTTTCGAATGATATAATTTTCAAATTATATAAAAGCTTATCAATAGTCAAAACCAAGTTTTCTAAATGAGTTCAAACGATAAACTGGACCCACTCACGGCATGGCACGCTTGTCTCGTTTGATCCATCGGTCAAAGTGCTTTCTCTTCTTGGCATAACAATAGAGTACAGTATTTTTTAGAATGCTCTTGGCATGTCACTAAATTGTGATGAGTTAAACGACCTCAATAGACGGCAAAAACGCCAGCCTGCAGCACTTTCAGAGAGATGAGGAGCAAGACGCGACACGGGCTGCTAGATTACTAGAGCTAGGAGTCGCACGGAAGACAAGAAATATGGTGATAGCATGGGTTAGCCATCTAGTATGACGTAACTACACTGGGTTGCCGTGTTTCGTACTCTTCCGGTCCACTGTGGAGATGATTGGTTGATTTTATATCGCTGAATAATATAAAATATTATGAGTGCATACGCTCCACCGCGAGGTTCCTTGCTCCTTCTCGGCCGTCGGGAATCTATGTTCTTCAACTCTTTTTTTACGTGAGCTTTGTTCTTCCTTTTGCCAACACGTGCGACATGTAGCATCAAGGTGCACGTGTCATGCAAGAAAATGGAGATAAGCAGATAAGCGGTGCGTAAGTGAGTTATGCACTTCGATGGCACCTACTACGCAATATTTTTTCTCCTCGATGGCACGTGAATAGTGCACGTACTCAACAATGGAGCACGGGATGGTAGCCATGACATGGTAAGCCCTTTTTTGGAGAGAGTACGTACTAAATAACTTTGATGTGTCCCGTTAACTCGCAGAACGACAAGGAGCTTTATTAGTACGCCTTCTCCCTCGCCAACGTGTGCGCAGTGGCTCGCAGCACGAGGAGAAACTTTTGTTTACACGCGGTGGATGTGCAGCAGTTCATAGTGGGACTAACATAGGTAGTAACATAGCGTAGTCCAAGACAAGTTTGCTAATGTGGCATGTATTTAATGAGGAGAGATGTGTTTAGAGTAACATAATATGTTACTATAACATAGCGCATTCCAAGAGAGGATGAGTCTACAAGGTAATAAATGAAGCTAACGCGTGAAGTCGAACTTTGTTCCGTCTAGGTGTGGTACCCGACCCTCCTTCGAGTAAACAACCGCTACACGCGTCAAATTATCATGTGGGCTGCCTTTTCATACAGAAACAAAATCCACCGTGTACCCGCGCGGGTGTGACCAGGAATGAGACGTGAGTATGTGTGTCCTGTGTGCACCTCTTCTTTAGGTGCAGGTACGTATGTGGGTGGGTGTGAGAGACATGGTTTGTGCGAAACAGAGGCAATATGTCGATGATATCTCAAACAAAAAAAGTAACATATGCAATGTGTGTGAAATGGAGTCATGGACGTGAGATATCGATATAATTGAAAACAGGGATGAAGTGTGCGGCTGCGCGATCGATAAAGAGTACCATCGAATTTGTGTTTACCTATGTTAGAGATACAGGGCGGCTGGCCTACAGGAATTTGAGAGGGCAGAGGTGCAGTTTTTCTCTGTGGCATGGATACCTACATACAATGTTCGACTATCAGTGTGTGTGTGGGGGGGAGGGGGCAGAGACCGATCGACTAGTATATGTGTGGGGAAGGAGAGAGCCCTAGCTATGTATTGAGGGAGATCGATCCTCGTCCATGGATATGTGTAGCAAAGGAATAAGGTTGGGATAGAGACAAAGGTAGAGTGTCGGAGGGTTGGTGGTGGAGTGGTGTCTCAGAAATGGTGGGAGAGGCCTGCTAGACAAACAGAGGGTACGAGTGCAATATCAATAAGAGAGGGCGGGGGATGTCTGTCTGTCTATGCATGTGCGTGTGAGAGACGGGTCGGGAGGTATGCAAGGATGATGAGGGGAGACGATATGGTTGTGGTAAGCATACGCAACTACATAGGAAGATCAACCATCGTGTGTCCGAGAAAGGGAGATACATAACTAGTGAGGTAAGTGTATCACTGCGTGGGGAAAACAAATTATAGTCGACCTGGCTATATGTAGGAAGATCAGTACGTATACATGCATGCATGTGTTAGAAGCAAATAAGGTCCGGAGAGACAGACAGGGGGAGGGAGGTGCGGCTAGCAGGTGGTGCGAGAGGCCTACCATGTCGTGGGGGAAGGAGTGTGCGAGTATGAGATCAATGAAAAGAGGGGCGGGAGTGTGCACCTGCATGGAACCGTATTGGACATAGGGGGGCATGGACAGTGAGAAGATAAGAGGGGAAGTATATATGTGTTTGTGGTAGGCACACTTGGCTAGAGAGGTAAGTCGACCGGTGTGTGCCGGAAAGAAGGAGCCGGGGGCCTACACACACCACGGGTGAACGACCTAAAGAGAAATAACGAACGTGCGCGATGGAAGGGACGCTGAGGGAGGGTGAGAGGGGGGGCAGGCGTGTACATGCACGACAGAAAGTTAGCGCTAGCTAGCTACAAATAGAAGAGGATCGTGAAGGTGTAGAACTCGAACAAAGATCATAATTCATTATAGAAAAGTGTGTACAGATACTTGAAGAAGATATCATAATGTAGAACATTGATTATAATTTGGTCTAATGTGTGGCTTTTGCAGCTCAAGGCTAAATACTTGTCATAATGTAGGGGGCGGGGCACTATACTTTGTGTGATAAACACAGTGTATGTATGGAAAATGGTTTAGATTATGGATATATAGTTAGTACATCAAATGTCCTATTATTTGGAATTAACATCAAGTGTATTCAAAAAATAAAATTGGAGTTCATATAGTACACATAGTTCATATCTATCTCTATAGTGATCATGTGGTGTGTTATCAAGGTAATACACGAATGATGGTTGAAGTTGGCAACAATCATGATTGTAGATTTTTATTGAAATAGAGAAACGAATTCAAATTCAGTTCGAATTGCGTCGGCAGTATAGACATTGGGAATGCACTAAAATGTTGGTATGAGTAGGTTACATGCATTATACATCCATCAAGTTTTTTTAATTGGACATAACATGGATTCATACTCCCTCCTTCCATCTATATAGGGCCTAATGCGTTTTTAAGACCGCCTTGGACTATTGACAAGATTAATAGTACATGACATGCACAATGTGAAAATTATATCATTGAAAGTTCCTTTCACACACGAATTTAACGGTGTGCTATGTGTAAGTTGCATGTCATATATTATTGCCCTAATATTTGGTCAAAGTTAGCCTCGAAAAACGCATTAGGCCCTATACAAATGGAAGGCGGGAGTAGCTTTGAATAGCATTTGTATAGTAAAACGAGACAAGACTCCCTCTCTCTCTCTGTGGTGTGAATAATTTTTTTCGTATTTTTTTCATTGAGGGAAGTGCGAATTGATTTGGTACATACAAGTACAATATTACACGTTAGGCTTGTCCCTAAAATTCAACCTGCGCCTTGTTATATCCCGAAAATTTAGACATCGTGCTCCCAAAACTAGCGCCTTCACAAACTGCGTCTTGCTATCCTGAAATTACAATGCGCGTGAAAACTCCCTCCAGCTACCAAATCCCGACACGCAAAATCCTCCATCTAACCCTGAGCCAAAAGGGCTGCTAGTTCAAATTAGTGGGGCTACTTTTGTAACACACCCTACATTTTGGATAAGCGCGTCCCTAAGTCATGGTTTCCCCCTCCCATCTCCTCCTTTTTGCCAATCAAAATCCCAGGCCGCCATAACCTCTCTGCTCTAGCCGCGAAACCTGACCTTCCTACGTCCGCCACCTCACCGCTGCCCAGCCGGAGCCTCTTCCCCGATGACGTCGTCCACCGCAACAGCTCGACGTCCCTCATCCACCTACCCGGATGAGGATCCGTCGTCCATCTCGTCGTCCCACCGGTTCAGTCGTCTTATCCTCCACCTCCAAGGAGCTGCTCCGACGATCGCCTCGTCTATCGCGGCTGCTCCATCCCCATAGCGCCGCCTTAACCTGCTCCACTGGAACCGCAACATCCTCATCAACTCCTCGGACGAAGCCGAGGCCTACTCGGCACCACCAAAGAGGTTGTACACTCATCACATCGTACATTGTCCTTAACTCGACCTACCGGCACTAACAGTGCTCCACCCTGCAGCCCCATGGAGCGGCTACCTCTAAGCCACCGCCAAGGGTGACATCTACATGACGGCTCTCTCCCAATGCGAGGCCCCTTTGGCGGTGGCGTCCATACCAGCCGGATCTGTTGCTGCTGCTCCGGCTCTCGCTTGCTCGCTCGCGCGCGCTGCTGCTCCGGCTCTTGCTCGTGCTACTGCTGCTGCTCCGGCTCTCACTCGCTCACGCTGCTGCTTCTCTCCCCCTTGCTCATGCTGCTGCTCTGCTCCGATTTAGTTACACTTCAGTCGACTGAATTGACTTTTGGGTCAGTCGATTTTCAGGGGGTTGGGGGGCTCGCCGGAGTTAAGGAAGAACGGGGAAGGGGGCTCGCCGGAGAGGTACCCCACTATCTATCTTAGGGTTCTGGGTGGGGTGGTGGTCGCCGGAGAAAAAGCTCGGCATGCGGGGGGGTCTAGAGGGCTGGCCGGGGCGGCGGCGGACCGGCGGTGGGGAGTTGTTTCGGGGCGGCGAGGCGGCGTGGGGGGCGACGGTTCGGCCGGTGGTGGCTGGCCGCTCTGGGGGGTGCAGGTGGAAGATGAACTACAGGCCCTCCCTAAACTACATGTCAAGTGCCTCTCTGCTACCATTGCATTCAGTTTCAATAGTAACATTCATATTCCAAAGTAAATTTCAGTTTCGACAGTTAAGTTCAGAGTCAACAGTTTTTACCTCATCTATTGTAGTTAGGTGGTTTTTGGTGATGTAAATGTTGCATCTATTTTACATCATCTATTGGAGATGCTATTAGAATCCCACTTGAGATTAATGATGTATGTCTTGTGGTGCTTCAGCCTTGACGTCTTACGACTCACCGGAGCTGCTCCAACGACAGAATGATCCATCACAACAGAGCAGTGCCCTGGACGCCGTATACAGATTCCTCAGATCTTCCACCACACCTCCGACAGCCACCTCTGCCTCAACTTCTTCAGCGACCAACCCAATGATGTTGAGGTCGACACGGCTATGGCAAATAGGTTGTACACTTGTTGCATCACTTATTACTCTACATTCATGTCAGTCCATTAGGGCTATTTTGGTTCAACGGAAAAACATAGCAATAGGAAATTTTCGTATGGCACTCTACTATTCAATTATTCATGCATTTTGTTGAAAGGAATGGAGCAAAACATCCACCTGGACCTACTTTTCAAAATCCTATGCGTGAAAACAAGACCAAGTGCATTAGTGGCAGAATAACATTCTAACTGTACACACTTTCATGTGGTTTCACTTTATTTTGGCCATGTTTCTTTGCATTCCTCTGCTCTTCCAATTCCTGTGAACCAAACATCCAAGTTAACAGAAATCCTGTGTTTACAAATGATATGTTTACCATGTGTATTCCTATCCTATTCCGCTGTTTTTCCTATCCCTCTATTTTTAGAATCATGCAAGCCAAATGAGCCCTTACAAAATTACTTCAGTTAGAGGTAGGTGTCAAAGGGAACTTTGTGTGGTTTGTCCTGTTCCTACCACGACGTCGTCCACCTCACCTAAGCTGCTCCATCAATAGAAGCATCCACCAAACCATACATCACAACTCCTGACCGTCTTTCACCGCCTCAGATCTCCTTCCCTGTCGCCGGCACGCACCGCAATGGCATCACTATCATCCACTCAGCAGATGAACCTGAGGAGTACATGGGTCCACAAGAGAGGTCGCACTCTTTTGTTTCTGCTTATGTTATGCATTGCTTAAAATTACCTGCTTCTTTATCGTCATGTTCACCTCTTAGACTCCAAGTCAGGTCCAAATTAATGTTCAAACTTGAGTTCTAAATTAGTTGTGGGGCACATATCGAGGCAGCAATGAATAGTATCTCTGTCTAATATCTGGTTCACCTAGGGTATGCCTATGTTGTTCATCTTGGGTAGGAAACAAATATTAAATCAATCATCATCTGTCTTTTTATTAAATCAAAGCAATCATCAGCCTACTATCATTATTTTTGGATCCATCCACTGGTTGTTACCATCACTCTAAATTTCTGCATGCTCTCCTTACATAATCTCACCATATATTTTTTCGTATGCATGTTAGATATTGTACACAGTCATGCTGAACATGTAGAGAAAAAGAGAAGAGTTTTTTGCGGCAATACAATGTCGTGCAGACATCGCTCCATGGTAGGTTCAATGGCAAACCCTCCCCCCTCTCTAGATTGTAATCCAGAGGATGATATTTGTTATGAGGCGGATTCAGGCACAGCTAACCACTCCTATTTACCCCCAAGGTGTTAGTTATATCATGCATATGTTGCCTTGCAGTGCCTACTTTCGACATCATATATGTCATCTGCTTAGTTTAGACATGTTCTGTAATGCCACATGTTTAGTTTCTATATCATATATGGGAATTATGCAGTTTCATGTCTTTTAGCTAGCCATAATATATGTGAAGTGTGCAATGCCATCCTATTTAACCAGGCATCATATATTTGAATGATATCTTGCCCATCCTTTTCTTCATTACATTTCCATTTGTCGACAATGTTTGTACATTAAACTACTCTTCCTGTGAATCAGCCATTTGGGTGGGAGATGGAAAAATCTGGAGTGAAAATAAGGCCTTCAGAGCAGACAGTGCTACCTGTCGAAGCAGATCTCTTGTTGGGTCCCGATAGCTCCTTAGAGATGGACTCAGAGACAGATGACCAGTCCTATTCCCCCACTGAGGTGTATGCTGTAACTTGGCACAGTTATACTGCTCATATCATGCATATGGTGTCTTGCATTGCATAGTTTAGACATCATATACACAATATTCAACACCATGTTCTTAGTTCAGACATCATAGCGAATGCCCTCTGTTTAGCATATAAATCACATATGTGAATTAAATCATGTGATTCTGATTACTTAGATAACATGTATGTGAATTATGTCATGCGATCATGTTTATTTATTCATCATATCATTGAATTATGTTATGCTATGCTATCCAGTTTAGATAGACATCATATATGTGAAATTATCTCATGCTATCGGTTTTAGTTAAACAATATACATGTCAACTATTTCATACCCTCTTTTTCCACACTATTTATTGCATTTATCTCTAATACAATGTCTGTACATTCAACTATGTTTCCTATTTATCAACCATTTGAATTGGAGCGAGTGATGCCAGTATCTAGTGGAGTAAAAACACGGTCTTCAAATAAAACAGTGCTACCTCTTGGTGGAGATAGCACTCCGGTTGTACATGCACGAGAACCAGCCCTACCACATATAACTCAGACTCTCATAGATTGTACCCCTACTGCGATGGACAGAGAACCAGCTTCACCCAATCTAACCCCAACCCCAGCAGATAGTAACCCAGTTCCTGTTGACACATCACCATCTCCATCACAGAGCTCCCAAAGAAGAACAGTTAGTAAGGCAATTCCAGTGCCCAAAGGTCCAGTACTACCACGACGAACCCCAACTCCTCCAGTTAGTACGCCTATTCCTGTGGAGGAAGCACAACCAGCCAGTCATAGTTTAGCATCTATCGCATTTGATGTTGTTAAATCCTATGTGCTTACCTTCCCATCTTGGAAATTTTATAGTGAAGATGAAAGAAAATGCCAGTTGCAGGTGTTTGTCCAGGAGTTATGTGTAAGTAATGTTATACATGGCAATTACTTTGCTTTGTCCCATACATCCTACCTCCATGATGGTTATAATACAACATATTTTCCCATTTTTTCTATAGAGAAGGACCGATTTCGAAACTCGGCATGAGGTAACCTGTGCTAATACCTCTGCTATCTTCAAGAATGCTTGGTGGCAGTATCGGAATTACCTGAAGAAAATGTACTTCACTGGCAAAGAAACTCATCAAATTCCCTTACGTTCTCCTGAGACGCATTTACTGGACGATGACTAAGAATGCCTTGTGCTGTACTGGTCCAGAACCAAGAATGTGTTAAGGTCTATGAGCTCATTTTCTATTTTTAAGTACTATATTCTTACGTCTTACTGTACTCTGTTCATGTAGAACAATTGCTTAAACCTGAAGAACAACTGTTTGAATTTAAGATTCCATTGCTATCGTGCATACTGCTTTGGTCTTGTATCACTATATTTACTCATACAAACTTATTTATAAATTGAAGGATCCAATCGAAACTCCAATGGGACAGTAGGTATGTTCACGCATGTTTCTTTAACAGGTTTGCTCTTATCAATAGCTCTGTTGATTTCATTTGAATTGTGTATACAGTTGACTTCTCATATCATGTACATTACTAGTAGCACAACAGAGCCAATAGTGTTGTTGTACATGTAGACTCGTGGTACCCATCTGAAATCTTGTTGTGCCATGTAGTTTCCCACGCTTTGTATTCTTTCACTGCTGCTTTGTCCTGAACTGATATGATTTGAACCGTGTCTCTATTGTGATTTGGCAAGACAATGCAGTGACCATAGGACATAGATATATGTTTGTTTGATGCTTTTATTATGTACTAGTACTTGGCAATAGAATACTTGGTAGTTTAATCATGTCCACCTTACTAATGAACTGGTTCACCGAAATGAGTTTCATATACTAGTACATGCTAAACCTGTTATGTGTCGGCTTGTTTCTTATTTTAGAATGCTGACAGAATATTGGGGAAGAGTGCCTTACTAAGCAATGGTAAAGGAAGTAATGCAGATAAGGTTTAGGATAGTGAGACATCCTTGTTGGTCTCCAACAAAGCTGATAAAATAGCTAAGGAAGACTATCTTGAAGACAGTGAGACAACCCCAAAGTCCTGTCTTGCACAAGCTATTCAAATTCACTGTCTAAATCAGTTCGGTTTCTTGAGTCTCAACTACAAGCTGAAAGACATCGATCAGCTGTGCTATGACAAGAAGCGGAAGGACTATGGAAGTTCCTGGAGCATTCGGATGCATACTTTCTGGTGCAACAACAAGCGTTGGAGGATTTTGGTGCCAAACATGAAAAAGCTAATAAGCTTGCTAAGCTTATTGCCAGCATGGTGGATACCCAGGATAACGTTTCTTGAGCTCTTCTGAAGTTGTTTCAGTTATGGACTTTTTTTGCTGCCTCGTTTATTTGCACTCGTGGCCAATTTTGACGGCCAGTTTATGTAATATGCTGCTTTGTTCCCTATATTTGCACTGGTGGCGAACTTTGATGCCCAGTGGATGTAATATTTGTAATAGTTGTAATAGGCTAGCGTTAGTTGCTTGCTTATTTATTTCCTTATTGTCTTGTTTAGTTGTTTGCTTGTAGTCACTGCAGTTCTTTTTTCGCGTCTTTCTAGTGGCCACAATAACCTATTTTTGGTAACTAGGCCACAATAATCATGGCAACACATGGATAGTTGTAACCATGGGCGTCCTGCGGACCATAGGATCTGTGGGCCTTCTACGGTGAGGGAGTCCCGGATTAAGGGGTCCTCGGACAGCCGGACTGTATACTTGGTCCGGATTGTTGGACTATGAAGATACAAGATAGAAGACTCTGTCCCGTGTCCGGATGAGACACTACTTTGCGTGGAAGGCAAGCTTGGCGATTCGGATATGTAGATTCCTTTCTATGTAACCGACTTTGTACAACCCTAGTCCCCCCGGTGTCTATATAAACCAGAGGGTTTAGACTTCTAGGGTTTAGCCACAACAATCATAATCTCATAGGCTAGACTTCTAGGGTTTAGCCATTATGATCTCGTGGTAGATTAACTCTTGTAATACTCATATTCATCAAGATCAATCAACCAGGAAGTAGGGTATTGCCTCCATAGAGAGGGCCCGAACCTGGGTAAACATTGTGTCCCCCGCCTCATGTTACCATTAGCCTTAGACGCACAGTTTGGGTCCCCCTACCCGAGATCCACCGGTTTTGACACCGACATTGGTGCTTTCATTGAGAGGTCCAATGCATCGTCACCAGAAGGCTTGATGGCTCCATCAATCATCTACAACAACACAGTCCAGGGGGGATCTTCCTTCCCGGATAGATCTTCGTATTCGGTGGCTTCGCACTGCGGGTCAACTCGCTTGGCCATCTGGAGCAGATCGACAGCTATTCCCCTAGCCATCAGGTTAGATTCGGAAGCCTGAATTTTGTGGCTGATATCTGCAGAGACTTGATCTTTGACAGGTTCGAGCCCATGACGGTTGTCCCCGGCCACCACGATGAACATGATCTAGATCTGTCATTTGGCCACGCAGGAGATAGCGCCTATGACCGCTCTGGAGCTAGAGCCAGAGCAGATTGCGTCATCTGAAGACGGGAGGCTAAACCCCACCACGGAGGCCATAGACTCAACAGCTTTCGAGCCGCACACAGACCCAACATCGAGCTGGGATTGTGTCACCGGAACCTCGGACTCGTCTCCGGCCATGAGTTCCGGACCGCGTGCATCCTCGTCCATCGAATCCGATTGGGCGCTGATCTTGGAGTTTAGCTCCGCGAACATCTTCCAGCACCCGCCTTTTGGCGACGTGTTAAACCCATTAAAATCCCTCTCCTTATCAGGGGACTCTTGGCCAATCTATGTCCGACTCGAATGGGAATTGGATGACGAAGAAATTTGTTCCCCACCCACCACCCACTTTATAGCCACTGTCGATGACTTAACCGACATGCTTGATTACGACTCCGAAGACATCGATGGTATGGACGACGATGCCGGAGAGGAGAAGGAACCACCACATACAGGGCGTTGGACAGCCACCTCCTCGTACGACATATACATGGTGGATACATCCAAAGAAAGCAACGGCGACAATGAAAATCCAGTCAAGGATAAACCTCCTAAGATACAGCCAAAGTGACGGCGTCAGCGGTGCCACACTAAGCCACGCCGTAGTAAAAATAGCAACACTGTCACAGGAGAAAACAATACTCTGGATGATGCCGAAAACAATGAAGACCCCGTTGAGCCAACCTCCGAACAGGACGAACGGGAAGATGGTTAAGCCAGCCCCGATGAACAGGCCACGAATGAAGACGCGGAGGACAGTAATTACCTTCCGCTCTCCGAGGACGAGGTGAGCCTCGGCGAAGAAGACTTTATCATGCCTGAGGAGCCCGCCGAGCAGGAGCGCTTTAAGCGTCGGCTAATAGCCAATGCAAGGAGCCTGAAAGAGAAGAATCAGCAGCTTCAAGCTGACCAAGATCTTCTCAACGAAAGATGGACTGATGTCCTCGTAACCAAGGAATATGGCCTCGAGCGCCAAACCAAAACCTACCCGAAGCGCAAACTGTTACCGCAGTTTGATGATGAGGTGCTGGAGCCCGTCTTACTAAGGTATAATGCGGATGACCAACCACCACGTGGCCGGGACAAAGCGGCACCTCGAGCCGAACACCAGTCCGCACTGCCTCACCGAACAAACAAAAATACAATAGCTTGGGGATACACACATGACTTGCGGCGTGACTTGGAAAATAGAGCAGGTCAAACAAGATCAATCTATGGATCACGGGGGCATGCCCCGATGCACGACGATGGCCATCCGGTTGAACGTGACAAACATAATCATGTCCAGGCCGAAAACCGCAGACGAACTCCATTGGAGCTACATCACGACTTGGCCCGATATAGAGGCGCCGCACACCCCCTTTGCTTCACTAACGAAGTAATGGGACACGACTTCCCAGAAGGGTTAAAACCCATGAACATCGAATCATATGATGGCACAACAGACCCCGCGGTATGGATTGAGAACTTTCTTCTCCATATCCATATGGCCCGCGGAGATGACCTTCACGCCATCAAATACCTACCGCTCAAACTCAAGGGACCAGCTAGGTATAGGTTGAACAATTTGCCCAAAAACTCCATTGGCAGCTGGGAGAACTTGGAGGACGCCTTCCTCGACAACTTCCAAGGCACATATGTCCGACCTCCGGATGTCGATGACTTTAGTCATATAATCCTACAGCCCGGAGATTCAGCCAGGAAATTCTGGACTAGGTTCTTAACTAAAAAGAACCAGATCATCGATTGTCCGGACGCCGAAGCCCTAACGGACTTTAAGGACAGCATCCGCGACGAATGGCTGGCCACACACCTCGGCCAGGAAAAACCGAAGTCCATGTCAGCCCTTATGGCACTTATGACCCGCTTATGTGCGGGTGAAGATAGCTCGCTAGCCCGTAGCAACAACAATACAAGTGAACCTGGCACTTCTGAAGCCAGAAACAGCAACGACAAGCCCCAACACAGTAGACATAAGCGTCGAAACAATGGTGATAACACCGAAGACACGACGATCAAAGCAGGATTCAGTGGCTCTAAGCCCGGTCAGCGGAAGAAGCCATTTAAAAGAAATAATCTGAGCCCGTCCAGTCTGGACCACATACTAGATCGACCATGCCAAATCCATGGCACTCCTAATAAACCAGCCAATCATACCAACAGGAAATGTTGGGTCTTCAAATAGGCCGGCAAGTTAAATGCCGAAAATAAGGAGAAAGGGTCGCAAAGCAATGATGATGACGAGTGAGGGAGTCCAGGATTAGGGGGTCCTTGGACAGCCAGACTATGTACTTGTGCCGGACTGTTGGACTGTGAAGATACAAGGTTGAAGACTTCGTCCCGTGTCCGGGTGGGACTCTCCTTTGCATGGAAGGCAAGCTTGGCAATTCGTATATGTAGATTTCCTTCTTTGTAACTGACTTTGTGTAACCCTAGCCCCCTCCGTGTCTATATAAACTGGAGGGTTTAGTCTGTGGGCCAAGAACAATCATAATCATAGGCTAGCTTCTAGTGTTTAGCCTCTACGATCTCGTGGTAGATCAACTCTTGTAATACACATATCATCAAGATCAATCCAGCAGGAAGTAGGGTATTACCTCCATAGAGAGGGCCTGAACCTAGGTAAACATTGTGTCCCCCGCCTCTTGTTACCATTAGCCTTAGACACACAGTTCGGGACCCCCTACCCGGGATCCGCCGGTTTTGGCACCGACATTGGTGCTTTCATTGAGAGTTTCAATGTGACGTCGCAAAAGGTTTCATGGCTCGCCTTGTTATCAAGGATAACATCACCTCTGGGGGAGCCCTGGCTTTAGGCCAAACCCTCCGACTAGGCGGCTTCGTCATGACCGACCGTTCGGCCGCCGCGCCGATGATGACTTCTTGGGTCATCAAAAACAGCCTCTGCATAAGCTCGGAATACACCAAGCAGATGGATTCAATGGAGCTCTCGTCCTTGAACGAGCTCTTGGATCGCATCGCCGCCTTGGGAGTCGCTATGGACTATGATCGGATTGGGCTTAAACCCGATCAAAGAGAGATTAACTCTTCGTCGGTCACCCATCAGATAGCGGTTCTGGAAGAGTAATGCAGCGATTCTTCCTCCATTCTGAGGACGAACTATGTCCTAATTCATGTGCTCTCCGAGCCGGATACCCGTCTGCGGGAGGACATGACCCAAACTCCGAACTTAGAATCGGACAGCGGGCCAAAAAAATTGGGCAACATCCTTGAACCCGAACTGCCAAGCTCGGAAGTTCCTCTACCCCTAGATCTCAGATGGGGTCAGGGTTCAGATTTAAATCCACCCACCCACCCAGATACAAGCGATCTTTCCCACATTAGACAACAATCCCAAGAGACAGTACATCACTTTTGGGCCATATTCCTCCTTGTAATGAGCAAGGTCAAGGACTGTCGCGAGGAAGACGCAATCTCATTCTTTTGCAAAAATTGCACGGACAAGGGAATCCTCAATGCCATAAGTCGCCGTGACATATCACATTTCGCTGACTTGGCGGCCATAGTACGGAAGTACGATGCGATGGAAAGCGCCTGGAAAACCCAAGCAAAATTCTGGGATCCTTCGACTCTCACTAAACCCCTCGTCCGAACTAAAAGGGTGTTGAGGGAGTCCTGGATTAGGGGGTCCTCAGACAGCCGGACTATGTACTTGTGCCGGACTGTTGGACTATGAAGATACAAGATTGAATACTTCGTCCTGTGTCCGGGTGGGACACTCCTTTGCGTGGAAGGCAAGCTTGGCAATTCAGATATGTAGATTTCCTTCTCTGTAACTGATTCTGTGTAACCCTAGCCCCCTCGAGTGTCTATATAAACCGGAGGGTTTAGTCCGTAGGACAACAACAATCATAATCATAGGCTAGCTTCTAGGGTTTAGCCTCTGCGATCTCGTGGTAGATCAACTCTTGTAATACTCATATCATCAAGATCAATCAAGCAGGAAGTAGGGTATTACCTTCATAGAGAGGGCTCGAACCTGGGTAAACACTGTGTCCCCTGCCTCCTATTACCATTAGCCTTAGACGCACAGTTCGGGACCCCCTACCCGAGATCCGCCGGTTTTGACACAGACATTGGTGCTTTCATTGAGAGTTCCACTGTGTCGTCACGGTAAGGCTTGATGGCTCCTTCAATCATCCACAATGATGTGATCCAGGGTGAGGTTTTCCTCCCCGGACAGATCTTCGTATTTGGCGGCTTCGCACTGCGGGCCAACTCGCTTGGCCATCTGGAGCAGATCGATAGCTACGCCCCTGGCCATCAGGTCAGGTTTGGAAGCCTGAACTACACTGCCGACATCCGCGGAGACTTGATCTTCGACAGATTTGAGCTCATGACAGGTGCGCCATACAATCACGATGAGCATGACTTAGATCTGCCATCGGACGGTGTTTAGGAGAATGCACCAGCAGCTGCCCTAGCCTTAGATCCGGAGCAGATCATGCCATCCGAGGACGGGTGGATAGACCCCGCCATGAAGGCCGCATACTCATTGGCGATAGAGCCGAACATAGACTCCGCCTCCAATGGGGTCAGTGTCATTGGACTCTCAGACTCGTCTCCGGCCATAGGCTCCGAACCACGCGCATCCATGTCCATCGAACCTGATTGGGCACCGATCATGGAGTTTACCTCCGTGGATATCTTTCAGCACTCACCCTTGGGCGATGTGCTAAACTCGTTAAAATCTCTCTCCCTATCAGGAGATTCTTGGTCGAACTATGTCCGGCTTGAGTGGGAAGCGGACGATGAAGAAATTCGTTAACCACCCACCACCCACTTAATAGCCACTGTCGACGACTTAACCGACATGCTTGATATCGACTCTGAAGACATCGATGGTATGGACGACGATGCCGGAGAAGAACAGGAATCACCGCCCACAGGGCGCTGGATAGCCACCTCATCATATGATATATATATATGCTGGACACACCCAAATAAAGCAATGGTGATGAGGCAACGGAGCATAATACCCTTGAGAAGCAATCTAAGCGCTCGCGTCAGCGGCGCGGTTCTAAGCCCCACCATAGCAAGAATAGTAATACCGGCACAAGAGACAATAGCACTCCGGATGATGCCGAAGATGAAAAAAATCCCGCCCAGCCAAGCTTGGAGCAAGCCGGACGGGAGGATGGGCAAGCTAGCCCTGATGAACAGGCTATGGATGGAGACTCGGAGGATGACAATTACATACCTCTCTCCAAAGATGAGGTGAGCCTCAAAGACGAAGAATTTTTCGTGCCTGAGGATCCCGTCGAGCAGAAGTGCTTCAAGTGTCGGCTTATAGCCACTGGAAAAAGCCTGAAGAAAAAGCAGCAGCAACTTCAAGCTGATCAAGATCTGCTAACAGATAGATGGACTGAAGTCCTGGCAGCAGAGGAATATGGACTCGAGCGCCCAACCAAAAGTTACCCGAGGCGCAGGTTGTTACCTCAATTCGAGAAGGAGGCACTAGAGCCTACACTACTAGCACAGGATGAGGCGCGCCCCAGACGAATTGGAAAACAAAGCAGGACAGTCAAGATCGATCTACGGATGATGGGGGCGCGCCCCAGCGCGTGACGATGACCGCCACGCCGGATATACTAAATACAAATCCGGCTGGGCCGAATACCATAGACTAGACTCATTTGAACTGCATCGTGATGTAGCTCGGCATAGAGGCGCCGCACACCCCCTATGCTTCACTGACGAAGTAATGGAGCATGAATTCCCAGAAGGGTTTAAGCCCGTGAATATCGAGCCCTACGACGGGACTACAGACCCCGCGGTATGGATAGAAGATTTCCTTCTCCACATTTACATGGCCCGCAGCGATGACCTACATGCCATCAAGTACCTCCCACTAAAACTCAATGGACCGGCTCGGCACTGGCTGCATAGTTTGCCGGCAAACTCTATTGGAAGTTGGGAGAACCTAGAAGACGCATTCCTAGATAACTTCCAGGGCACTTATGTGCAACCATCGGATGCTGATGATTTAAGTCATATAATCGAACAGCCTGGAGAGTCAGCCAGTAAATTTTGGACTCGGTTGCTATCTAAGAAGAACCAAATTGTCGACTGTCCGGATGCCGAAGCCCTAGCGGCCTTTAAGCATAACATCCGCGACGAGTGGCTTGCCCGACACCTCGGCCAAGAGAAGCTGAAGTCCTTGGCAGCCCTCATGACACTCATGACCCGCTTTTGTGCGGGCGAGGATAGCTGGTTGGCTCGTAGCAACATCACATCAAGAAATACTGGCACCTCAGACGCCAGAGATAGCAACGGCAAGCCCCGATGCAATAGACACAAGCGTCGCAATAATGGCGATAATGCCGAAGACGCGGCCGTCAATGTTGGATTCAGTGGATCTAAGTCCAGTCAGCGGAAAAGGCCATTCAAAAGAAACAATCCGGGCCCGTCCAGTCTGGATCACATACTCGGTCGCTCATGTCAAATTCACGACACCCCCGATAAACCAGCCAACCACAGCAACAAAGAATGTTGGGTGTTTAAACAGGCCGGCAAGTTGAATGCCGAAAACAAGGAAAAGGGGCTACATAGTGATGATGACGAGGAACCCCGGCTGCCGAACACAGGAGGATGGAAGAAATTTCCTCCCCAAGTAAAAACGGTAAATATAATATACGCAACCCATATTCCCAAGAGGGAGCGGAAGCATGCACTAAGAGACGTCTACGCGATGGAGCCAGTCGCCCCAAAGTTCAACCCATGGTATTCTTATGCGACCACCTTCGACCGCAGGGACCATCCGACCAGTATCCGTCATGGTGGCTCGGCCGCGCTGGTCCTCGACCCCATCATTGACATATTCCACCTCACACAAGTCCTCATGGATAGTGGAAGCAGCCTGAACCTGCTCTATCAGGATACAGTGCACAAAATGGGCATCAATCCCTCAAGGATCAAACCCACCAAAACCACCTTTAAAGGTGTCATACCAGGTGTAGAGGCCTGTTGCACGGGCTCAATCACACTAGAAGTAGTCTTCGGATCTCCGGACAACTTTTAAAGCAAGGAGTTAATCTTTGATATCGTCCCCTTCCGCAGTTGCTATCATGCACTGCTTGGACGAACCGCATTCGCCAGATTCAATGCGGTGCCGCACTATGCCTACCTCAAGCTCAAGATGTCAGGACCACGCGGGGTTATAATAGTCAATGGAAACACAGAGCGCTCCCTCCGTATGGAGGAGCACACTACGTCCCTCGCAGCAATAAAGCCCCTGGACAGAGCAGCCTTCTTAGGCAGAGCTCCAATTCGGCAATAAAGCCCCTGGACACCGCCAAGCGAGTCCAAAGTACTCTGCAACAGGATCGTCTGACACGTCCAGAGCTCGCCTAGAAATTCGTCCTCCGCCCTATTCCCAGTTAAGCGGTGAAATTTGTGCCGTGCGTACATAATTACGCACTTAAAATACCATGGGCATGGATGGAGGCACATCTAGAATGCGGTCCACAATGCGGCTCGGCCGCCCCAGGATCTGTATACCTTCACCTCTTTTCTTTCTTTCAGGTCCCTATTTTCTGGAGGCTCTCCCAATAGCCTGATTATCATACCCATCACGGGATGGACGCGCCAAGGAGGCAAGGAGCTTTGATGTACAAGGGAATCCCTAGGTGGCCTATGATAACGATCGCTATACATGTGTTACATACCCACAAGCAGCTCGCACTTGGTTAGGACATGTCAAATAATCCTACTTTGCTTATCGCACTACTTATATACACACGCCTTGACGTATTATTCAAATAGAAATGGAAAATAATGTACATCATCAGCTTATTATTACATTTCTTTATCTTTTTCCTTGACTATTTAATAATTACAAATTGCGCACGTACATTTTGGTACGATTCAGTTCGCCAGGGGCTTTAGTGTACCCCATAACACGGCAAGAAAAGTCCGAACACTTTTGATAGTGCGGCACCCCGAACTTATAGCATTATATGCATTAGCTCCAAATCATGTCTTGGGTCAATAGTTGGGTTTGCCCAGCTCCCATGTTTTGCTGCCTTACTATCAGCTATATCGGCTAAGGTGGCACAGGGAGAACTACTGCGATTGTGTCCCGGTTCTTCCGGACGAGCACCTCAGTAAAGAAAGCCAAAAACTAACTGTCATGATGTGGCGAGAGCTGGTCGCTGTTCGAGGGGTTTCAAATCCTTAAAGATTTTTTTCCACTTCGGGCGAGGAATCGGTCTTTGTCCGATTTAGGCATGTATAGCACCCCAAGTTCGGCCTTCTGAATACCAGGGGCTACGCCAAAATTTAAAATTATAGAACTTCTATGGCTAAGTGAGAGTGATAAAGCTGCATAGTCCGATTGCCTTGTTCGTTGCGCTAAACACCTCCTTAAAGGACCAAAAATTTGGATAAAGAGTGTTAAGATTTATCCCGAACACCCCTGTACTAGTTACATGGGGGTAAAAGATGACGACTGGCCAACTCTCAGATTTAATAAGCGGCCGCACAGAAGGTAAAATTTTAAATCAACAAGCGTTATATTGTGCAAAATAACTTGTTTCATATTACAGGATAAAATGAGTACATTCACTCGAAGATTACATCCTTCGCACATTGCTCCACCTCAAGGCGGGGGCCCTTCAGGACACTATCAAAATACTTCTCGAGGTGGCGATGCTCTTTGCCCATCGGCGGCCCTTCGGTCATCAGCTTCTCGGCATCCATCTTCGCCCAGTGCACTTTTGCGGTGAAGTCCATTCGCGCACCTTCAATGTGACTGCTTTATGACTTCAAGTCGTGGGCAGGCACTCACAAGCCGCTTTACGAGACCGAAGTAGCTGCTGGGCAGAGGCTCGGTAGCCACAGCCGGACTATGAGGTCCTTCATGGCTAGCTCGGCCGCCTTGTGCAGTTCGACCAGTTGCTTCAGCTGGTCGCTCAAGGGCATCGGATGTTCGGTCCCAATATACTGAGACCAGAACAAGTTCTCCATCGAGCTCCCTTCTCTGGCTCGGTAGAACTCTGCGGCATCGGATATGCTCTGCGGTAGATCTGCGAACGCTCCTGGAGAGCTCCAAAGTCAGGTAAGTAAAAGGAAAGTCTCCTTCCCATGCTTGCTTTGCAAATGAATGCCTTACCCGCCGCAATCTTCTTGGCCGCCTGTATCTCTTGGAGGGCCTTTTGGGCTTCGGCTTTGGTGTCTCGCATGCACTGGAGGGCCTTAGCAAGCTCGGACTCTTGCGTCTTAGAGTCCCACTCCAAGGACTCGTATTTTTGGATGAAATCCTGGAGCTCTTGCTAGACCTCGTTGACTCGGGCCTCTTGCTTCTCGCGCTCGGCGCGCTCCTTGGCCGCTTTGTCTTCGGCCTCGGTCAGCGCCGTCTTAAGGGCCACCACTTTGGTCGTTGCCCCTAGTAAAGTTCATGACGCTTTCATTAGTAGAAACCATTTTTCCTTTTTAATATACAGACGGGGTATTGTGTACCTTTGTTCTCCTCGAGCTTCCTCTAAACGAGGCCGAGCTCTCCCTCGGCCCGCTCCAGGTTCCTCTTTAGTCCAGAGACCTCCGCAGTACAAGCGGCAGCGGCCAACAGCGATACCTGCTTATTCACATAGACCTCTTCTGTTAGACTCCTGCGGATATTATTTGATCCTTTGTTCGGCCTTTCTTTCCGAACACCAAACAGAGCATTAAGGGGTACTGTCTATACTGTGATATTTTCTTATAATTTTGTTACTTTCCTCAAAGCCTGTTAGGAGGCTGGCGCAGGCTTCGGTCAATCCGCTTTTGACGGACCGAACCTTCTGAATCACTGCACTCATAAGAGTACGGTGTTCGTCATCAATGGAAGCACCGCGAAGCACTTCTAGTAAGTTATCCGATGCCTCTGGATGGACAGAGGTCATCGGCACAGGTGACTCTCCCTCCTTAGCGAGGGGTTGTCTCCCTGAGTTCGGAACCACCTGGGGTTCCGGGGCCGTATTCGGCTGGGGGCCAAACTTGATGCGGCCCCCATTATCAGAGTCCATGGGGGTCTTCCCCCCATGTGCCCGGCGATTGGGATTTCGCCTAGGGGCATCTCCAGAACTGTCTCCCCCGGGTCCGGTATCCTCTGAGACAACACCTCGGTGTTGTCCGTTGGCCTGGGGGAGGAGGCTGTCGGGAGTGAATCGTTGTTCATCACCGATGGGCCCAGGGACCCCTCTGAAGAGGATGCCTTGATGTGGGATTTGGCCAGACAACATATGCATGTTCAGCATGATAAGAAGCAATAAAGCAAAACATACTGGAAGTATTATAGTGTTCGGATACTTACGACCTAGACAGGGGCTTGTCCCTGGGCAACCACTCCTCGCCATTGTAGGTGGCCGTGGTGGAGTGGTCTGGAAGGAAGGTCTTTCCCTTCTTGGACGCCTCGAACGCGCCCTTCGGGGCGGCCTTTCTCTTCTTCTCCCCCC
The DNA here is from genome assembly GCF_018294505.1 of Triticum aestivum. Lineage (NCBI taxonomy): Eukaryota > Viridiplantae > Streptophyta > Magnoliopsida > Poales > Poaceae > Triticum > Triticum aestivum. The sequence continues at coordinate 372,072,414 of NC_057795.1, read as the reverse complement.
CCGGTTGGGGACGGAGGGATTTCCTCTTCCTCCTTCTCATCTTCGTGGAGGAGTGCACCCCGGTGTCTTCGGATATCGTGTCCGATACAACCTTGCGCCGAGACCTTTCTTGGTCCCCGCTGTCTTCTTCTTGGCCTTCTTCTCCGGCACCTCATAGGGCACCGGAAACAACATCTTCGTTAGAAGCTCCGATTCTGGATGTTCATGTAACGGAGCTGGATAGTCAATCCGCTTCGCTATTGCTACCCAGTCCTGCAAAAATGGCATGGAAGCTTAGGATCCTCCCGCGGATGTGCCGATAAAAAGCGCGTCTTGCGGAACGTAAAAACTTACCAGATTGGCTGGGCACATTGTGCCGAGTCCATGATCTTCGGTTATGGGCGGTGGTACCTCGGTGGCCTTGAACAACATTTTCTAGACGTCTTCGTGCATCATGCCGTAGAGCTCTCGCACATCTGGTGTTCGGCCGGGTCGAACTCCCATAGATTGCAAACCCGTCTCTAGCACGGAAGGATCGACGGAGGAGCATAACCTATACTATGTTGATGAGCTTGATTTTCTTGCTTGTCATATTCCGTATGCAGGTCTGAAGTCCGGTCAGCTCTACCACGGAGCCCCAGGCTAAACCCTTCTCTTTACAGGAGGTGAGCCGCATGGGGCCGCCGGATCAAAATTGGGGGCCCGCCGCCTAGTCTGTGTTGCGCGGCTCGGTGACGTAGAACCACCCCGACTGCCACCCCTTCACGGTCTCCACAAAAGAGCCCTCGGGCCAGGTGACATTGGGCATCTTGCCCACCATGGCGCCCCCGCACTCCACTTGCTGGCCGCCCACCACCTTTGGCTTCACGTTGAAGGTATTCAGCCATAGGCCAAAGTGGGGCATGATGCGGAGGAAGACCTCGCACACGACGATGAACGCCGCGATGTTGAGGATGAAGTTGGGGGCTAGATCATGAAAGTCTAGCCCATAGTAAAACATGAGTCCGCGGACGAATGGGTGGAGGGGAAATCCCAGTCCGTAGACGAAGTGGGAGAGGAACAGTACCCTCTCCTGGGGTTTCAGGGTGTGGATGATTTGCCCTTCGGCTGGAAGCCGGTGCACGATTTTTGTGGATAGGTATCTAGCCTCCTAAAGCTTCGTAATGTCCTCCTCCATGTGGACAGGTATCTAGCCTCCTGAAGCTTCATAATGTCCTCCTCCGTGACGGAGGAGGCCATCCACTTGCCTCCCGCTCCGGACATGCTAGGAACGCATTTGCGGAGAAGGTGAGAGCTTGGGCGTTAGAGCTCGAGCAAGAGAGAATGGATGAGTAGAGAAAGAAGAAGGCGTGGGTGAAAAAGGGGAATCCTTATCTCTTTATAAAGGCGGTAGAAACTGTGCGCCTCCCCACTTGCCCCGTAAACTTGCTTATTCCCCAAGCGTCATGTTGATGGCGCGGTTGGGTTACCCACACCCGTATTGATGAGAATCCCGTGATAAGGGGGCACGATCTCTGCTTCGACAAGACGTGCCAATAAAACCGCCTCACAATATGTGCAGTAGAAGGCTGGGAAAAACAGTTCGAATACTGACCGGGACGGGGCGTGATGTCACGCTATGAAAAAGTTGTCGGCAGATTAGGTTTGTGCAATATTGTGCTCTCTACAGTGGTATGTGGAATTTGTTTTGCAGAGACGGACACGATCCTTGTGTTTAAAGATCTTCTATGGAGTATTCGGAGAAGGAACCCGCCTTGCAATGTCGAAGATATTCTGCGCGCCGGACTCATCGTCATTGAAGCCTAGTTCAGGGGCTACTGAGCGAATCTTGGATTAGGGGGTCCTCGGACAGCCGGACTATGTACTTGTGCCGGACTGTTGGATAATGAAGATACAAGATTGAACACTTCGTCCCGTGTTCGGGTGGGACTCTCCTTTGCATGGAAGGCAAGCTTGGGAATTCCGATATGTAGATTTCCTTCTCTGTAACCAACTCTGTGTAACCCTAGCCCCCTTCGGTGTCTATACAAACTGGAGGGTTTAGTTCATAGGACAACAACAATCATAATCATAGGCAAGCTTCTAGGGTTTAGCCTCTATGATCTCGTGGTAGATCAACTCTTGTAATACTCATATCATCAAGATCAATCTAGCGGGAAGTAGGGTATTACCTCCATAGAGAGGGCCCGAACCTGGGTAAACATTGTGTCCCCCGCCTCCTGTTACCATTAGCCTTAGACGCACAGTTTGGGACCCCCTACCCGAGATCCGCTGGTTTTGACACCGACAGGTGCACTCTCGCAAGTCACCCAATGCAATTACAAAGAAACCAAAGCCCACTATAGGGCGTGGAACCGTATTGGAGGGATGGCTCAATAGGCCATGCAAAATTCACACCACACTGGATACCATACCAACACACAGCATTAGAGCATGTTGGATACTTCGGCAGGTGGCCAGGAGCAGCGAGGATCTCCTCATTAACAATACCGCAGAGCATCATCCCGTAGAAAACAACAATACTGTATTGACAGTCTTCGAGACTTTCACCTCAAATAACAGGCGCAAGAGAGCACTCCGCAGCCTCGCTAAAGTCTGCCACATTGCAGCAATAAATCCTTGGAACGACACGGCAATAACCTTCAACGCCAGTGACAAACCTCAATTCCGAATAGTCCGAGTACCAGCGACTTCGGTCCTTAGTCCAATTGTGGACGACTTCCGGCTTACTAAAGTGCTCATGGACGGTGGCAACAGATTAAACCTCATTTACGAGGAAACTCTCAACAAAATGGAAATAGACAAGAGCCGCATTGAGCAAAGCAGCACGACCTTCAGAGGAATTATCCCTAGTTGGGAGGCACGATATGCGGGAAAAATCACAGTCGATGTGGTATCCAGCATGCCGAAGAATTACAGGTCCGAAGAAATAACATTCCAAGTGCCCCCGTTCAATAGCGGATTCCATGCCATTTTAGGGCGGGATGCATTCACGAGCTTCCAAGCTATACCCCATTACGGGTACATGAAGCTCAAGATGCCCGGGCCCAATGGAACCATCACTCTAGCCAGTGAAACTGACGTAGCTCTTCACGCCAAAAATAAAACTGCTGCCCTGGCCCTTGAGGCATTATCCAAAGCCCCCGCGGCCGAAGAACTAACTGCGTTGCGCTCCACAATGGACAGGGACGATGTGATACTCGACAAATGATCCAAGTCCACCTCTTTCAAACTAGCGGAAGAAATAGTCAAATTCCAAGTCCACCCAACGAACTCTACAAAAACAGCATCCATCGGGGCACAGCTGAACCCCACAATAGACACCGCACTGTGGGCGTTCTTGCATGAGAATTGGGATATCTTCGCCTGGCACCCTTCAGACATGCCAGGTATCCCACATAAGCTGGCCGAGCATACCCTAAACATATTGAAGGGATACAAGCCAGTCAAGCAGACTCTTCGGCGCTTTTCAGAACCTAAACGACAAGCCATGGGAGAGGAGCTAGCCAAGTTACACAAAGCCGGATTCATCAGAGAAATAAAACACCCGAACTGGCTAGCAAACCTGGTGATGGTACCAAAGAAGGACAAATCCTGGCGCCTATGTGTCGATTTCAAAGACCTCAATAAGACTTGCCCCAAGGATCCCTTCCCTCTCCCCCGCATCAATCAAATCATCAACGCCACCGTAGGACACGACTCACTGTGCTTCCTCGACACATACTCCAGATACCATCAAATCAAGATGGCGGGGTCCGATCAAGCTGCAACGGCATTCATCACTCCACGGCCCCTTGTGTTTCAATACCATGCCTTTCGGGCTCAAAAATGCCGGTGCAACCTACCAACGCATGATTCAAACATGCCTGGAAAAACAAATCGGCAAAACAGTTGAGGCATACATAGACGACATGGTCATCAAGACCAGACACGTCGAATCTTTAATAGACGACCTGAGGCTTACGTTCGACAATCTCCGAACATATGACATCAAGCTCAATCCGGAAAAATGTGTTTTTGGCATTCCTACCGGCAAGCTCTTGGGCTTCATCGTTTCCAATAGAGGAATTTAAGCAAACCCGGCTAAAATCCGAGCTCTGTCACAGTTGGCTACCCCAACAGACCTCACGCAAATCCAGAAATTAACTGGATGTGTGGCTGCCTCAAGCCGCTTTATCTCCTGGTTGGGAGAAAAGGCACTACCTCTTTATCGCCTTCTTCGGTGCACCGAACACTTCGAGTGGACGGATGCGGATACGGCCGACTGGAAGAAATAAAGGCCCTCTTGGCCAGCAACCCAATCCTGGACGCACCAAACACCGGGGAATCCATGCTGTTATATATAGCTGCAATGCACCAAGTTGTAAGCACGGTGCTCGTCGTCGAACGTGAGTAGGACGGACATAAATTCCCGCTTCAAAAGCCGGTATACTACGTACCCACTATCCTCACACCATGCAAGTCGCGGTACCCACATTATCAAAAGATAGCATACGCGGTCTTCAAGACATCCCGGAAACTACGACAATACTTTCAAGACTGTTCAATCACGGTGGCCTCTAAAGTACCACTCAACGATATAATAAATAACCGCGATCCCACAGGCCGGATTGCTAAGTGGGCCATCGAGATCCTCCCGTTCGACATCATATATAAACCACGGTGAGCCATTAAGTCGCAAGTACTGGCTGACTTCGTCGCCGAATGGACAGAAGCCGAACTCCCTAAAGAGTACGGCGCATACTCCAATTGGATCATGCACTTTGACGGCTCTAAGATGCTTGCTGGTCTAGGGGCGGACGTTGTCCTGACATCCCCACCGAAGATACTGTCCAATACGTAATACAAATACTATACACATACTCCAATAATGTAGCCGAATACGAGGCTCTATCGCATGGTCTTCGGATGGCAGTCTCCATGGGCATCCAATGCCTAGAAGTGCGTGGGGATTCGAACCTCGCAGTATCTCAAATAAATGGAGACTTTGACGCCAAGGACCCGAAAATGGCGGCTTACTGCAATGCCGTCCTCAAGATGTCAGCTCAGTTCGAAGGGCTCGAATTCCATCATGTGGTCCGAGAAAACAATCAAGCGGCAGATATCCTCGTCCGCATTGGCGCTAAGCGCGACCCCGTCCCACCTAATATCTTCTTGGAAAGGCTGTTCAAGCCATGCGTGGTGTGGCAAGGGGAAACCAGCAATACTAGTCCGGATCCGACCACAACCCCAGAATTAAACATACTGACATAATTGGAGGCTCTGACGCTGAAATAACACCTTCGGCCCATGTAATCATGGCTGTCATCGCCCCCTGGACCGAACCCTTCTTAGCCTACCTAAACAGGCAAGAACTCCCAGGGGACCAAAATGAGGCGCGTTGCATAGTGCGGCGCTCTAAAGCCTACAAGGTCCACGAGGGAGAGCTTTATAAGAAAAGCGCTACCGGAGTACTCCAAAGATGTATCTCCGAAGAGGAAGGGCGACAGCTCTTGGCTGAAATTCATGCTGGACTCGGCGTCCATCACGCCGCAGCTCAGGCCCTTGTAAGCAAGGCCTTCCGGACAGGTTTTTACTAGCCGACAGCCCGAGCAGACGCACAGGACCTCGTCCAACATTGTGGCGGTTGCCAGCTCTTCGCCAACCAGAGCCATATGCCACCTATCGCTCTCCAAACAATCCCCATAACTTGGCCCTTTGCGGTCTAGGGGCTCGATATGGTCGGACCCCTTAAAGGAGGAAGCCATAAGAAAAAATACCTACTGGTCATGGTGGATAAATTCACCAAATGGATAGAGTACAAACCAGTTAAAATGGCTGAATCCGGACAAGTGGTAGACTTCATATCAGGGGTTGTACACCGTTATGGTGTCCCCCACAGCATCATCACCAATAATGGCTCCAACTTCATAGCCGACGAGGTGAAAACTTGGTGCGGCAACATGGGCATTAAGTTCGATTACGCCTCCGTCTATCACCCCCAAACAAACGGTCAAGTCGAACGAGCAAATGGTCTTATTATGAGCGGCATCAAACCAAGACTAGTGCGATCCTTGAAGGAATCAGACATGCACTGGGTCGAGGAGCTCGACTCCATACTATGGGGACTGTGGACCACGCCGAATCGCACCACTGGATACACACCATTCTTCATGGTGTACGGCGCAGAGGCTCTATTGCCTTGCGATATCATTCATGACTCACCTCGAGTGCGCATGTATGAAGAGAGAGAAGCCGAGCTTGATCGATAGGAAAATTTAGATGCCCTGCAGGAGGAGCGCGATGTTGCAAAAGCCCGTTTCACATTCTATCAGCAAAAGGCTTGAAGGTATCAAAGCAGAGAAGTACGGGCCAAAACTTATAATGTTGGCGAACTTGTTCTACGCCTACCGGAGAAGAAAAACGACACGCTCAAGCCCAAGTGGGAGGGTCCCTGCATCATTGATAAAGTTCTCACTGAAGGAGCGTACCGCCTGCGTGATGCATCAGATAATCGACTCAGCCAAACCCATGGAACGCGGCCAGACTCTGAAGATTCTACGCCTAGCGCCGAACTCTGTGTTCGTCTCCTTACCTCCGCCTTTTTAAATGATATCCTCTTTCTTTCTTTCTTTCTATTTTCATGGCCCTACAAAGCTTCAAAGTGTGACTCGACCACACAATCTTGACGCGCTATGCGCACTCACTATACCTGGGGGCTTCTTATACAGAAGCTTAATATAATTATCTTCTGGGCTTCATGCCCACTACATATGCATCACTTTTCCATATGTACCTTTTCTTCGCCATTATATGCATCAATATGACTTAAGTTTTGGCCAAGCTGGGTTGCCTGGCTCCTGTGTTTATGCCCTACGTTCCCGTTAATTCGGCTAGGGCATAAGGGGAGCACCCCTTCGATTGTTACTACCGGGTCCGCCGGACGTGTACCTCAGACTGGGTGAAGCCGAAAGCTAGCGTTCTGAAGGGAATATTCGGTCGGTGAACAAAAGATGTTTCATACCTATTACAATATAAACCCCTAGATGTTTCGTATCCTGCGTCTCTATTCGCAGTTCGGACATGCACATTAATGCATGCGTACCCAGGGAAAGGAACCCTTAATGGAACTATTCTCCCTGGAAGATGTTTCTTACTATCCATGTAATATAACATAGCTAGTTGGGTACTTGTCTGTTCAAGCACTTATGACCCCTATGCCTGGTTTCCATGCGTACCCCGACTTACATAACTGAGCGAGTATTCGGATACACTTCGAACTGTCGGATCCGGAGGCTGAAGCGAAAAGGTCTGCCATGACAAATGATTTACAATCTGGCTAGGGACAAAATATGTCAACTGAAGTACATAGTCACTTAGACTGGCTAAAGTCTTCTTCTATACCATCCAACAGGCTGTCTAGCCTACAATCCTATTGGGAATACTTTGCGGCTAATACTACCTGGTCATATACCAGACCAACGGGAATTTCTTTCCCATCCTACCCTACAGGTCCGACCAGGGCCATGTGATTCGGATCAACCTTGGTGTACCGTGTCTTTACCATGGCCCAGGCTTCCCTCGCACCTTGTCGACAGGCCGATATCTTCCATAATCGGAAGCTCCGCCGCGCTCCCTTGAGCAACTCTACAAGCTCCCCCATGCCTCCTGGCAGGGAGGCGGACAGCCACAAGGCCTGGGCAATACCCTGCATCACCTACCGAACTTGTTCATGCAGTTCTGAAAGCTCTTGCAGAAGATCGCCTGCAGATCCGGGCATCTCCTCTTTGGGACAACCTGTCAGCATACCACAGACATAACTCTGTTAGCCCGTTTCTATACCGAACTGTATAAAGGTTCGTTTGAGCACATACTAAAAATGCCGCGTCGAAGCCTCTTATTCTCCTTCACGGAGTCAGCAAGCTGGGCCCGAACATCTTCCAATTCAATGCCCAGCCAGGTATTGGCATCCTAGAGATCATTTTTCTCTCACCTAACCCGTGTAAGCACGCGCTCGCCAGCCTCTAGCTGTTGTTGAGCTTGTTGCTCATCCTCTTGTAGATCTTCGGATTCACTCCGGGATTGTCTGCAGAATCTATTGTTAGATTTGCAAGCATGCCGAATACTAACTGGTACATGTAATTACATTCTTTTTGATTGAGGCAAGTATTACCAGATGAGGCCTTCTTGGATTCCTCCATTCTGGCAACTGCGGCCCTTAGCTGGGCTTTGCACTCCTCCAGCTCTTGAGACAAATGTGTGTTCTTCTTTGTAAGAACCTATTCATATAATGATCCTTAAATCAGTTGTGCCAACTGTTTCAAGTCTCAGGGGCTACTGATATACATAATTATTAGATTTTTCTTACCCGTATATCCTTTAAATACTGGTCTGTGGCTCTAGCAAGCCCATCTTGAGCAGCTCGGATGTACGCGCCTCCCGAGTTGAAGGCATTGAATGCCTCTTCGGAGAAATTAGTGTCGCTGAGTATGGCCCGTCGATGCCGGTGATTCATAGTGCTCTCCACTTCGGAATTCGTAGCGGATATTCTATCTGCATCCTCTGTAGGAGGACCGTCCGGCGTTGTCCCCATGTTAGCCTCCACCCTTGAGGCCGGTTCTGGTGTCCAGCTGGTAGGCATGGCCGGCGGGATCTCCGGACACATTACGGCGAGTGCTCTTTCTGCCAGGGCACAGTGGACATTGTTATTTTTCAAAGATGATAATCACGGAGCAGGTTTTGAATCATACCTCTGCGACGGCGTCTCGGTCTTGACCGCCTTCCTTTTAAGCCTACACGGCTTGGGCGCCCCTTGTTGGTGAGTCGCCGTGGGTTCGGCACGGCGGCCCGATGGCCTTCCCTATAAAGCACAATACGTGTGCGATGAGTAAGGCGTAAAGAAGGGATCCTTCTCGGAAGTTAGGACTCTGGTTTTACTTACATATGATGCAGGGAGTAGGCCAAGATAGTCGGCGATGATGGCCACCAGGGCGCCATCACAGCTTGCCTAGTAAAACATCCTGTCGATGAGCTCCACAAATATGTCCAGATCTTCTTGAAGTCCGGGGTTGAGGGCCCGGTTGTGGTCCTCTGGCTGTGGACCTCCCTCACAGCTTTTCGCAGTTCCTGTTATGAACTAGCAAGTAAATGTTTGTGATGAAAGACTGCGGGAATGAATAGAGTTGAGTAAAAGGTAGCAGCTCACCCATCTAGGGGGGTTGAACATGGAAAATCCATCCCGTGGCTTAATGCGGGTGAACGCCTCTTCTTCTCCTTTATACAAATCGGACAATATTTTTGCTAGGGCGGTGGCGGAGTCCGGACATTTCCGACCGCAGCGGGTGGCATCGTCCTCTCCACTGAAGTGCCACATGGGACGGCCTCGATACTGGAGTGGCTGCACCCCCCGTATTATGCATATTGACATAACCTCTATTATTGTCAATCCAGATTTGGCCAGCATTTTTATCCTGCCCATCAGATAAAGGACCTCTCTGCTATCTTCCTCCTGGGGGCTCCAGGGTCGCCAGCTGCGGCGTTTCTTCAATGGGGCATTGGTGAACTCAGGAAGACCCATCCGGATAGGGTCCTGAAGGGGGCGTCCTCTATATAAAACCACTCCGAAGGCTAGTCTTCGGATGTATTCTTCGGAGTGCCGGACAGGTAACTGGTCCCGGCGATGCGTCATATTTCGGCTCCGCCCACTTGGTATATTGATCCCTCCTGATTGCAAGGGACGAGGCAGAACAGCCTCTTCCATAGCTCGAAATGAGCTTTGCAGCCCAGAAATAGCTCACAAAGGGCCACATAACCTGCGATGTGCAGTATGGAGGCAGGAGTGAAGTTATGCAGCTGGAGGCCGTAATACTCCACGAGCCCGCAGAGGAACGGATGGGTTGGAAATCCAAGGCCCCTCAGCAAGTAAGGGACAAGGCATACTCGCTCCCCCCTGGATGGGTTGGGGAAGCTCTCTGCTTGCTCCCCGCCATCGTAAGTGGCCAGTCCGGCTGGGACAGGGACAACATATGCAGGCGGGAGAAACCCCTGGGTTTGCAACTCCACCAACTGGCCATGGGATATGGTGCACTTCACCCAAACACTTGGCTTAGCGCTATGGGAGCGAGGGGGAGCTGTGGTGGCCGGCCATGATGGGATGGTTTTTTCGGCCGCGCTCTGATGAATCCTCGCTTGGGGTAGATGGTGTGGTTTGGATCTGAGGATCCCCATCTCTTTAATAGACGATTTACTTACATGGTCAGGGTGGCAAATGTAAAAATGTCCAGACTTCTCGCATACGCTCAACACATGGAGACTGCCATTATTAAGGTACAGAAGCCGAGGAGTGCAACATTAATGGGAAGCTGGACACTACTCGTTACAACAGGTACTCTGGGATTTGGAGAAGAACCCTCCTTGCAATGCCAAAGATAATCTGCACGCCGAACTCATCGTCATTGAAGCCTGGTTCAGGGGCTACTGAGGGAGTCCAGGATTAGGGGGTCCTTAGACAGCTGAACTATGTACTTGTGCCAGACTGTTGGATTATGAAGATACAAGATTGAAGATTTCGTCCCGTGTCCGGGTGGGACTCTCCTTTGCGTGGAAGGCAAGCTTGGCAATTCGGATATGTAGATTTCCTTCTCTGTAAATGACTCTGTGTAACCTTAGCCCCCTCTGGTGTCTATATAAACCAGAGGGTTTAGTCCATAGGACAAGAACAATCATAATCATAGGCTAGCTTCTAGGGTTTAGCCTCTACAATCTTGTGGTAGATCAACTCTTGTAATACTCAAATCATCAAGATCAAACAAGCAGGAAGTAGGGTATTACCTCCACAGAGAGGGCCCGAACCAGGGTAAACATTATGTCCCCTGCCTCCTGTTATCATTAGCCTTAGATGCACAGTTCGGGACCCCCTACCCGAGATCCGCCGGTTTTGACACCGACAACGAGGAACCCCGACCACCAAACACAGGGGGATAGAAGAAATTTCCCCCCAAGTCAAAACTGTGAACATGATATACGCCACCCATATCCCCAAGAGGGAGCGCAAGCGTGCACTCAGGGACGTCTACACGATGGAGCCAGTCACCCCAAAGTTCAACCCATGGTCGTCCTGTCCGATCACCTTCGATCGCAGGGACCATCCGACCAGTATCCGTCATGGCGGTTCAGCCACACTGGTACTTGACCCAATTATTGATGGATTCCACCTTACGCGAGTCCTCATGGACGGTGGCAGCAGCCTGAACCTGCTCTATTAGGATAAAGTGCGCAAAATGGGTATCGATCCCTTAAGGATCAAGCCCACAAAAACCACCTTTAAAGGTGTCATACCAGGTGTAGAGGCCTGCTCTACAGGCTCAATCACACTGGAAGTGGTCTTCGGATCCTCGGATAATTTCCGAAGTGAAGAGTTAATCTTCGATATTGTCCCCTTCCTCAGTGGCTATCATGCACTGCTCGGACGAACCGCATTCGCTCGATTCAATGCGGTGCAGCACTACGCCTACCTCAAGCTTAAGATGCTCGGACCACACGGTGTCATAATGGTCAACAGAAATATGGAAGGCTCCCTCCATACTGCAGAGCACACCGCGGCCCTTGCAGCATAAGTATAGAGCAGGCTTTTTAGGCAGAAGCTCAATTCGGCAGTAAAGCTCCCAGACACCGTCAAGCGAGTTCGAACTACTCGGCAGAAGGATAGTCTAACTCGTCCAACACTTGACTAGCAATTCGGCCTCCGTCCCAGTCCCAATCAAGCGGTGACATTCGTGCCGTGCATACATAACTATGCACTCAAAATACCATGGGCATGGACGGAGGCACAGCTAGACCGTGGTCCATAATGCGGCTTAACTACCCTAGATCTGCATACCTTCACTTTTTCTTTTTCATTTCAGGTTCTTCTCTTCCCGAGGCTTTTCTGATAACCTGATCACCGAACCTATCACGGGAAGGATACACCAAGAAGGCAAGGAGCTTTGACGTACAAGGGAACCCCCAGGTGGTCTTTGCTAATGATCGTTATACCTGTTTTAAAAACCCGCACGCAGCTCGCCCTTGGTCATGGCATGTCAAATAGCCTTATTTGCTTATCACATTACTTGTACAAATACGCTTTGATGTATTAATCAAATTACAATGGAAAATAATTTGCGGCTCAATATTGGCGGTGTCAGCTTATTACTTGATTTTTTTCCTTGTCTTTGTATTTTTATCAATTGCACCTGTACACTCTAGTACGCCTTAGTTCGCCAGGGGCTTCACCATACCCCATAACACGACAATAAAGTCTGAACACTTTTATAGTACAGTTCGGCACCTCGAACTTATAGCATTATATGCATCGGCTCCGAATCATGTCTTTGGTCAATAATTGGGTTGCCCGGAGCCTGTGCTTACTACCTTATGTTCCGCTATATCGGCTAGGGTAGTAAAGGGAGAACTACTGCGATTGTGTCCCCGTTCTTCCGGACGAGCACCTCAGTAGAGAAAGCCAAAAACTAACTGTCATGATGCGGCGAGAGGTGGTCAGCTGTTCGAGAGGTTTCGGATCCTTAGAGATTTTTTCCGCATTATGCGAGGAATCGGTTTTTATCCGATTAGGCGTGTATAGCACCCCAAGTTCATACTTCCGAACACCAGGGGTTGCGCCAAAATTTTCGTTGTCAAACTTCCTATGGCTAAGTGAGGGTGATAAAGCCGTATAGTCCGATTGCCTTGTTCGTTGCGCTAAACGCCTCCTTTAAGGACCAAAATTTGGAGTAAAGAGTGTTTGAATTTATCCCGAACACCCCCGTACTATCTACGTGGGGGCAGAAGCCAATGACTAGCCAACTCTCAGATTTCATAAAACGGCCGCACAGGAGGTAAAATTTTAAATAAACAAGCATTATATTACAAAACAATCTTATTTCATATTACAAAACAGGATAACATGAATGTTTTCATGGGAATATGATATCCTTAGCACATTGCTCCGCCACAAGGCGGGATCCCTCCAGGACACTGTCAAAATACAGTTCGGGTCGGCGGTGCTCCTTGTCCTCAGGCAGACCCTCGGTCATCAGCTTCATTGTGTCCATCTTTGCCCAATGCATCTTAGCGCGAGCAAAGGCCATCCGCGCACCTTCTATACAGACCGCTTAATGGCTTCAAGCTGAGGGCAGGCGCTGACAAGCCACTTCACGAGACCGAAGCTGAGGGCAGGCATGGATCCGGTAGGCTATAGCTAGATTATCAAATCCTTCATCGCTACTTCGGCCGCCTTATGCAGCTCGATCAGTTGTTTCAGCTGATCGCTAAAGGGCACTAGATGTTCTGGTCCAAGGTATTGCAACCAGAACAGCTTCTCCATTGAGATCCCCTCTTCGGTTTGATAGAATTCCGTAGCGTCTGACACGTTGCACGGGAGATCCACAAACGCCCCTGGAGAGCTCCAAATCCGAGTAAGTAAAAGGAACCTTTCCTTCACATATCTGCTTTGCATAATGAAAGCCTTACCCGCTGTAATCTTCTTGGCCGCTTGGATTTCCTGGAGGCGCCCTGGGCTTCCACTCAGGCATCCAGGCCTTGGCAAGTTCGGACTCTTGATTCTTAAAATCGCACTCCAAGGACTCATACCTCTTGACGGTGTCCTGGAGCTCTTGCTGAACCTCATTGACTCGGGCCTCATGCTTTTCGCGTGCGGCCTGCTCCTTGGCCGCCTTGTCCTCGGCCTCGGCCACCGCCTTCTTGAGGGCAGCTACTTCGGTCGTTGCCCCTAATAAAGTTCCTGACACTTTAGTCAGCACGAATCATTCATCCTTCCTGAATATATACAAGGTTATTGCATACCTTGACTGTCCTCCAGCTGCTTCCTCATGTGGTCGAGCTCCTCCTCGTCCTGCTCCAGATTCTACTTCAGTCCGGAGACTTCCACAGTGTCAGCAGTCGCAGCCATCAGCGACGCCTTCTTATTCACATAGACATATCAAATGAGACTCTTGTGAAAATTGAATGATCCTCTATTTGGCTTTTCTTTCCGAACACCGGACAGAGCATTACGGGCTACTGTCTATATTGTGACATTCTTCTTCCAATTATGTTGCTTACCTCAAAGCCTATTAGAAGGCTAGTGCAGGCTTTGGTCAATCCGCTTTTCGCGGACTGGACCTTCCCAATCACTGTACCCATTTGCGTACGGTGTTTGTCAACAATGGAAGCGCCTGCTAGTGCTTCCAGCAACCTGTCCGGTGCTTCTTGGTGGAAGAGGTCACCGGTGGGATAGGCGTGCCCCTTCCCTTCGTAGGGGGCTGCTCGCCTGATTCCGAAACTGTAGGGGTCTCCGGATTATATTCGGATGAGGGCTGAATTAAGTATGGCCCCCATCGTCAGTATCCATGGGGGTCTTCTCCCCCGTGTGTCCGGCAGCCGAGGCTTCACCCTCTGGCGCCTCCCAGACGGCCGCCAGATTCTCTCCTGGGACGGGGATCCTTCAGGATGATGCTTTGGCGCCATCCAGGTCCTGGGGAGAGGTGGCCGACGGAAGGGTCTCTGCTGGTGTCAAAACCGGCGGATCTCGGGTAAGGGGTCCCGAACTGTGCATCTAGGCGGATGGTAACAGGAGACAAGGGACATAATGTTTTTACCTAGGTTCGGGCCCTCTCGATGGAGGTAAAACCCTACTCCTTCTTGATTAATATTGATGATATGGGTAGTACAAGAGTGGATCTACCACGAGATCAGAGAGGCTAAACCCTAGAAACTAGCCTATGGTATGATTGTTGTTCGTCCTACGGACTAAAACTCTCTGGTTTATATAGACACCGGAGAGGGCTAGGGTTACACAGAGTCGGTTACAATGGGAGGAGATCTTCATATCGTATCGCCAATCTTGCCTTCCACGCCAAGGAAAGTCCCATCCAGACACGGGACGAAGTCTTCAATCTTGTATCTTCATAGTCCGGTAGTCCGGCCAAAGGTCATACTCCGGACATCCGGACACCCCCTAATCGAGGACTCCCTCAGTAGCCCCTGAACCAGGCTTCAATGACGACGAGTCTGGCACGCAAATTGTCTTCGGCATTGCAAGACGGGTTCCTTCTCCGAATACTTCATAGATGATATTGAACACAAGGATAGTGTCCGGCTCTGCAAAATAAGTTCCACATGCCACCATAGAGAGAATAATATTTGCACCAATCTAATCTACTGACGTATTCCGCAGCGTGACATCACGCCATGTCCAGGCTTTTATTCATTTTACCGCTCCACCTCAACGCGTTTAGCGAGGCGGTTTCCTTGGCACGTCTTGTTAAAGCAGAGATCGTGTCCCCTTATTCTGGGATTCTCATCAATACGGGCATGGGTAACCCAACCGCGCCATTAACCGCGGCGCATGGGAGATAAGCGAGTTTTATTAGGCCGGTGGGGGCTCGTAGTTTTGGCTGCCCATATAAGGGGATAAGAATCCGCCCTTTCCATTCACGCCTTCTTCCTCCTTTGCTTATTCGTCCCTGCGCACTCGAGCTCCAACGCCCAAGCCCGCACTTCCCACCTCAACCTTCTCCGATCATGTCCGGAGCGGGAGGTAGATGGATGGCCTCCTCCGTCATGGAGGGGCAAATCAAAAAGCTGAGGAAGGCCGGATACCTGTCTGACGACATCGCGCACCAGCTTCCACATGTCGGGCAACTCATCCCCACCCCCAGGCCCCATGAGAGGGTTGTTTTTCTTCCCCATTTCCTCCGCGGACTGGGTTTTCCTCTTCATCCGTTCGTCCGGGGGCTCATGTTCTATTACGGCCTGGACTTCCACGATCTGGCCCCGAACTTCATCCTCAGCATCTCGGTGTTCATCGTCCTGTGCGAGGCCTTCCTCCGCATCCAGCCTCATTTTGGCTTATGGCTGAAGATCTTCGGCATTAAGCCAAAGGTTGTGGGCGGCCGCCAAGCGGAGTACGGAGGTGCCATGGTGGGCAAGATAGCCAGTGTTACATGGCTCGAGGGCGCCTTCGTAGAGACTATCAAAGGGTGGCAATCGGGGTGGTTCTATATCACCGAGCCGCGTGACCCAGAATGGGCAGCGACCCCCGAATTCCGATCTGGCATCCCCACATGGCTCACATCTTGGAAAGAGACGGGCCTGTCGTGGGGTAATTCGGCGGAAGTGACCGGACTTCAAACCTGCATCAAAGACCTGATCGGTAGGAAGGTTAAACTTGTCACCATAGTCCAGGTCATGCTCTTCCGCCGGATTCTCCCGTGTCAATGACGGGCTTTCAGCTTGTGGGAGTTTGACTCGGCCCAGCACCAGACTCTGTCTCGGCTCATCGACACAAAGCACAAGGATGCCTGGAAGGTGCTATTCAAGAGCTCTGAGGTCTCCCCTCCCGTTACCGAGGATCGCGGATTCTGCGCCAAGCGCCAAGCCAGCGCGGTGAGCTTAATTTTCCCTTTATGGGGCATTTGTTTTTCATAGATTTGATTCTATGTGGGATCTAAACTCCCATCTTTTTAACAGGACTGGTAGAAGAAGGCCGGACAAATCGACTATCCATCTCCCTTGCCCGAAGACCCAGCGGACGCCCTCTTAACAAAGATGCTGGTTCCAGCACCTCATGTGGTGCCGGAGAAGAAGGCCAAGAAGAAGGCCACGGGGACTCGAAAGAGTTCCCGACGCCTGGTGGTGTCGGATTCGCCCGACAACCCCGACGCACCCTCCGCCTTCGAAGACGAGGAGGAGGGAGAAGAAGAAGAAGAAGAAGCCTCTCCCCCTCCAATGGGGGGAGGAAAGAAAAGAAAGGCCGCCCCAAATGGGGAGGCCGGAGGGTCCAAGAAGGGGAAGACCCTTCTGCCGGACTACGCCTCCGATGCCGAAGACGGCGGGGAGGAATGGCCATCCAAGGTCAAGCCCCTGGCAAAATCGTAAGCATCCGAATATTCGAATAACTCATGGCGCTTCTCCGTTAATTGGCATTTTCTGACGCCAAATTTAATTATGCAGTCCGCCCAGAGCTCAGCTTGGCGATTCGTCGAGCGGCTCCCTGAATTCGTCGGATGTAAATAGCACTTCACTTCCGACAGCCTCCTCCCTGGTCCCTGCGGACGACGCCGAGGTGGAGTCCCGAAAGGGACTAAACCAGGAGGAGGTGGTCCTGGAGGCACCGCAAGGCGATCTCCCGGACTCCAGGCCCGAAGGGGGTAAAGCCCCGAAGGGATCTAAGTCTGGCCCCGGGCTGGACACTACTCCGGAACCATCAACGGTTCCAGAGTCCGACAGGCGGCGCCTTCATAAGAAGGGCAAGCCTATGATGCCGGTGACCCCCGTCCATCCGGAGGCGCCGGACAATTTGCTGGAGGTGCTTAACGGCGCCTCCATCGACGAGGAGCACCGCACTGTTATGAGTATGGTGATTCAAAAGGTTTAGTCCGCCAAGAGCGGGCTGACAGAAGCATGTACAAGTCTGTTAACAGGCTTTGAGGTATGTGTTCAAAACATATAAAAATGTTACCGCATAGACAGTAGCCCCTGATGCTCAGTTCGGCGTTCAGAAAGAAAAGCCGAGCTGAGGATCTAAAAAGATATACGCAGGAGTCTAATAAAAATGTGTCAATATGGGAATGCACGCTGCGCTGCTGACCTCTGCCGCACTGACTGCGGAGATCAATGCCTTGAAGGAGAACCTTGAGTGGTCCGAGAACGAGCTCGGCCGTGCCAAGAAGCAGCTCGAGGACAAGGAGGGTATGTAATACCGCATGTAAATGTATATAGAAATACTTGGTTGCAAAAAATGACAGGACCAACGTAAATGTTGTAGGGGCCACAGCCGAGGTGGCGACCCTGAAGGAGGCGGTCTCTAAGGCCAAAAACAGTGCGGCCTTGGAGCGCACCGAGCGAGAGAAGCAGGAGGCACGGGTGGCAGAGGTGCGGCAAGAGCTCCAGGCTCTCGTGGAAAAACACGAGGGTTTGAAGCATGACTCGAAGACTCGAGAGTCCGAGCTCGCCTTGGCTCTTGAGAGTGCCAAGACCGCTAAGGACGAAGCCCAGAAGGCCCTCCAGGAGATGGAGGCGATGAAGAAGATAGCGGCGGGTAAGGCATTCTTTATGCAAAGCAAGAATATAAAAGTTAATTATCTGCTACTTACCCGAATTCGGAGCTCTCCAGGAGCGTTCGCCGATCTGCCCCGTAGTGTGTCTGATGCCGCCGCATACTACCGAGCCAAAGACGGGAGCTCGACGGAAAAAGTGTTCTGGTCTCAGTATGCTGAGGCCGAACATTCGGTGCCCCTGAGCGACCAGCTGAAGCAGCTGGTCGAGCTCCACAAGGTGGCTGAATAGGCCATGAAGGGCCTCATAGCTCGGCTATGGCCTGGAGAAGCCATGCCTGGGAGCTACTTCGGTCTGGTGTGGCGGCTGGTGGACGCGTGTCCGTGGATTGAGGTCGTCAAGCGCTCCGTCTGTATCGAAGGTGCCCGTCGGGCCCTTGCCCGTGCTAAGGTGCACTAGGGCAAGCTGGACGCTGAGAAGTTTTTGACAGACGCGCCACCGCCGGGCAAGGAGTATCGCACGCCCGAGATGTATTATAAGGGCATCCTGAAGGGTGCTCGCCGTATAGCGGACGAATGCTCCAAAGATGTAATTTTTGAGTAGGCTCGCATCTGTTATCCTGTACGCTGGAAACTTTGTTCATATGCATTAAGCAACGCTTGTTAATTTAAAATATTACCTTCTGTGTGGCCGTTTATCAAATCTGAGAGATGCAAGTCGTCGGCTTCGACCCCCATGCCACGAGTGTTGGGGTGTTCGGGATAAACCTGAGCGCTCTTGTTCCCATTCTTGGGTCCATCTAGGGAGGCGCTCAGCACAACGAACCAGGCCGTCGGACTTATAATGCTTTATCACTCTCACTTAGCCATAGAATTCTATAATTTTAAATCTCGGCGAAGCCCCTAGTATTCGGAAGACCGAGTTCGGGGCGCTATCCACGCCTAGGCCGGATAAGTATGGTTCCTCGCTCTAAGTAGCATAAGTCTTTAAGTACTCGAAAAACCTCGCGAACAGCGACCGGTCTCTCGCACTATCATGACGGTCAGTTTTAGCTTTCTCTATTGAGGTGTTAACCCAGCTCAACTGGGGCACAATCGCAGTAGTTCTCCCAGCGCTACCTTAGCCAACATTGCGGAACGTAAGGTACCAAAACATGGGAGCCGGGCAAACCCAACTATTGACCAAAGACATGATTCGGAGCCGATGCATATAGTTGTTGGGTAACGTAGCAGAAATTCAAAATTTTCCTACGTGTCACCAAGATCTATCTATGGAGAGACCAGCAACGAGTAGAAGGAGAGTGCATCTACATACCCTTGTAGATCGCTAAGCGGAAGCGTTCAAGTGAACGGGGTTGATGGAGTCGTACTCGTCGTGATTCAGATCACCGATGATCAAGTGCCGAACGGACGGCACCTCCGCGTTCAACACACGTACAGCCCGGTGACGTCTCCCACGCCTTGATCCAGCAAGGAGAGAGGGAGAGGTTGAGGAAGACTCCATCCAACAGCAGCACAACGGCGTGGTGGTGATGGAGGAGCGTGGCAATCCTGCAGGGCTTCGCCAAGCACCTACGGGAGAGGAGGAGGTGTCACGGGAGGGAGGGAGGCGCCAAGGGCTCAGGTATGGATGCCCTCCCTCCCCTCCACTATATATAGGGGCAGGGGAGAAGGGGGAGGCGCAGCCTTGCCCCCTACTCCAAGAAAGGGGTGCGGCTAAGGAGGGGGGAGGAGTCCATCCTCCCCAAGGCACCTCGGAGGTGCCTTCCCCTTTTAGGACTCTCCCCTTTTTCCTTTATCTTGGCGCATGGGCCTCTAGGGGCTGGTGCCCTTGGCCCATGTAGGCCAAGGCGCACCCCCTACAGCCCATGTGGCCCCCCGGGGCAGGTGGCCCCACCCGGTGGGCCCCCGGGACCCTTCCGGTGGTCCCGGTACAATACCGATGACCCCGAAACTTGTCCCGATGGCCGAAACAGGACTTCCTATATATAAATCTTTACCTCCGGACCATTCCGGAACTCCTCGTGACGTCCGGGATCTCATCCGGGACTCCGAACAACATTCGGTAACCACATACAAGCTTCCTTTATAACCCTAGCGTCATCGAACCTTAAGTGTGTAGACCCTACGGGTTCGGGAGACATGCAGACATGACCGAGACGTTCTCCGGTCAATAACCAACAGCGGGATCTGGATACCCATGTTGGCTCCCACATGTTCCACGATGATCTCATCGGATGAACCACGATGTCAAGGACTCAATCGATCCCGTATACAATTCCCTTTGTCTAGCGGTATTTTACTTGCCCGAGATTCGATCGTCGGTATCCAATACCTTGTTCAATCTCGTTACTGGCAAGTCACTTTACTCGTTCCGTAACACATCATCCCATGATCAACTCCTTGGTCACATTGCGCATATGATGATGTCCTACCGAGTGGGCCCAGAGATACCTCTCCGTTTACACGGAGTGACAAATCCCAGTCTCGATCCGCATAAAACAATAGGTACTTTCGGAGATACCTGTAGTGCAGCTTTATAGTCACCCAGTTACGTTGTGACGTTTGATACACCCAAAGCACTCCTACGGTATCCAGGAGTTACACGATCTCATGGTCAAAGGAAGAGATACTTGACATTGGCAAAGCTCTAGCAAACGAACTACACGATCTTTGTGCTATGCTTAGGATTGGGTCTTGTCCATCACATCATTCTCATAATGATGTGATCCCGTTATCAACAACATCCAATGTCCATAGCCAGGAAACCATGACTATCTGTTGATCACAACGAGCTAGTCAACTAGAGGCTCACTAGGGACATATTGTGGTCTATGTATTCACACGTGTATTACGATTTCCGGATAATACAGTTATAGCATGAATAAACGACAATTATCATGAACAAGGAAATATAATAATAATACTTTTATTATTGCCTCTAGGGCATATTTCCAACAGTCTCCCACTTGCACTAGAGTCAATAATCTAGTTCACATCGCCATGTGATTAACACTCACAGGTCACATCGCCATGTGACTAATACCCAAGAGTTTACTAGAGTCAGTAGTCTAGTTCACATCACTATGTGATTAACACTCAATGAGTTTTATGTTTGATCATGTTGCTTGTGAGAGAGGTTTTAGTCAACAGGTCTGAACCTTTCAGATCCGTGTGTGCTTTACAAATCTCTATGTCATCTCCTAGATGTAGCTACCACGCTCTATTTGGAGCTATTCCAAATAACTGTTCTACTTGGAGCTATTCTAAATTATTGCTCCATTATATGTATCCGGTCTCTCTACTCAGAGCTATCCGGATAGGTGTCAAGCTTGCATCGACATAACCCTTTACGACGAACTCTTTTATCACCTCCATAATCGAGAAAATTCCTTAGTCCACTAGTTACTAAGGATAACTTTGACCGCTGTCTGTGATCCATTCTTGGATCACTCTTGTACCCCTTGACTAACTCATGGCAAGGCACACTTCAGGTGCAGTACACAGCATAGCATACTATAGAGCCTATGTCTTAAGCATAGGAGACGACCTTCGTCCTTTCTCTCTATTCTGCCATGGTCGAGCTTTAAGTCTTAACTTCGTACCTTACAACTCAGGCAAGAACTCCTTCTTTGACTGGTCCATCTTGAACACCTTCAAGATCATGTCAAGGTATGTGCTCATTTGAAAGTATTATTAAGCATTTTGATCTATCCTTATAGATCTTGATGCTCAATGTTCAAGTAGCTTAATCCAGGCTTTGCATTGAAAAACACTTTCAAAATAACCCTATATGCTTTCTAGAAATTCTATATCATCTCTGATCATCAATATGTCAACAACATATACTCATCAGAAATTCTATAGTGCTCCCACTCACTTCTTTGGAAATACAAGTTTCTTATAAACTTTGTATAAATCCAAAATCTTTGATCATCTCATCAAAGCGTACATTCCAACTCCGAGATGCTTACTCCAGTCCTTAAAAGGATCGCTGGAGCTAGCATACCTTTTAGCATCCTCAGGATTGACAAAACTTTTCTGATTGTATTGCATACAACCTTTCCTTACGAAAACTAGTAAGGAAACTTGTCTTGACATCCATCTGCCAGATTTCATAAATGCAGCTAATGCTAACATGATTCCGACGGACTTAAGCATCGCTACGGATGAGAAAATCTCATCGTAGTCAACTCCTTGAACTTGTGAAAAACTCTTCGCCACAAGTCGAGCCTCATAGACGGTGACATTACCATCCACGTCCGTCTTCTTCTTAAAGATCCATTTATCTTAATGGCTTGCCGATCATCGGGCAAGTCCGCCAAAGTCCATGGATCCGTTCTCGGATTTTATGGCCTCGAGCCATTTATCGGAATCCGGGCCCACCATTGCTTCTCCATAGCTCGTAGGTTCATTGTTGTCCAGCAACATGACTTTCAAGACAGGATTACGTACCACTCTGATGTAGTACGTATCCTTGTCATCCCACGAGGTTTGGTAGTGACTTGATCCGAAGTTTCATGATCAATATCATAAGCTTCCACTTCAATTGGTGTAGGTGCCACAGGAACAACTTCCTGTGCTCTGCCACACACTAGTTGAAGAGACGGTTCAATAACCTCATCAAGTTTCCACCATCCTCCCACTCAATTCTTTCGACAGAAACTTTTCCTCGAGAAAGGACCCGATTCTAGAAACAATCCATATTGCTTTCGGATCTGAATTAGGAGGTATACCCAACTGTTTTGGGTTTCCTATGAAGATGCATTTTATCCGCTTTGGGTTCGAGCTTATCAACCTGAAACTTTTTCATATAAGCGTCGCAGCCCCAAACATTTAAGAAACGACAACTTAGGTTTCTCTAAACCATAATTCATACGGTGTCATCTCAACGGAATTGCGTGGTGCCCTATTTAAAGTGAATGTGGTTGTCTCTAATGCCTAACCCATGAACGATAGTGGTAATTCGATAAGAGACATCATGGTACGCATCATATCCAATAGGGTGCAACTATGATGTTCGGACACACCATCATACTATGGTGTTCCAGGCGGTATTAATCGTGAAACAATTTCCACAATGTCTTAATTGTGTGCCAAAACTCGTAACTCAGATATTCATCTCTATGATCATATCATAGATATTTTTATCCTCTTATCACGATGATCTTCCAACTTCACACTGAAATTACTTGAACCTTTCAATAATTCAGACTTGTGATTCATCAAGTAAATATACTCAACATCTACTCAAATCATCTGTGAAGTAAGAACATAACGATATTCACTGCATGCCTCAGCACTCATTGGACTGCACACAGCAAGATGTGTTACTTCCAACGAGTTGCTATCTTGTTCCATCTTACTGAAAATGAGGCTTTTTAGTCATCTTGCCCATGTGGTATGATTTGCATATCTCAAGTGATTCAAAATCAAGTGAGTCCGAACGATCCATTTGCATGGAGTTTCTTCATGCATATTCACCAATAGACATGGTTCGCATGTCTCAAACTTTTCAAAAACGAGTGAGTCCAAAGATCCATCAACATGGAGCTTCTTCATGCGTTTTATACCATTATGACTTACATGGCAGTGCTACAAGTAAGTGGTACTATCATTACTATCTTATATCTTTTGGCATGAAAATGTGTATCACTACGATCGAGATTCAATAAACCATTCCTTTAGGTGCAAGACCATTGAAGGTTTTATTCAAATAAATAGAGTAATCATTATTCTCCTTAAATGAATAACCGTATTGCGATAGACATAATCCAATCATGTCTATGCTCAACGCAAGCACCAAATGACAATTATTCAGGTTTAATACTAATCTTGATGGTAGAGGGAGCGTGCGATGTTTGATCACATCAAACTTGGAAACACTTCCAACACATATCGTCAGCTCACCTTTAGCTAGTCTCCGTTTATTCCGTAGCTTTTATTTCGAGTTACTAACACTTAGCAACCGAACCGGTATCCAATACCCTGGTGCTACTAGGAGTACTAGTAAAGTACACATTAACATAATGTATATCCAATATACTTCTATCGACCTTGCCAGCCTTCTCATCTACCAAGTATCTAGGGTTATTCCGCTCTAGTGACTGTTCCCCTTATTACAGAAGCACTTAGTCTCGGGTTTGGGTTCAATCTCGGGTTTCTTCATTAGAGCAGCAGCTGATTTGCCGTTTCATGAAGTATCCCTTCTTGCCCTTGCCCTTCTTGAAACTAGTGGTTTTACTAACCATCAACGATTGATGCTCCCTTTTGATTTCTACTTTCGCGGAGTCAAACATCGCAAATATCTCAAGGATCATCATATATGTCCTTGATATATTATAGTTCATCACGAAGCTTCAGCAGCTTGGTGGTAATGACTTCAGAGGAACTATCACTATTTCATCTGGAAGATCAACTCCCACTTGATTTAAGTGATTGTTGCACTCAGACAATCTGAGCACAAGCTCAACAATTGAGTTTCTCTCCTTAGTTTGCAGGATAAGAAAATCGTCGGAGGTCTTATACCTCTTGACGTGGGCACGAGCCTGAAATCCCAATTTCAGCCCTTGAAACATCTCATATGTTCCGTGACATTTCGAAAACGTCTTTGGTGCCTCTACTTAAACCATTTAACTGAACTATCACGTAGTTATCAAAACGTGTATGTTCGATGTTCGAAACATCCACAAACGATGTTTGGGGTTCAGCACACTAAGCGGTGCATTAAGGACATAAGCTTTCTACTGATCGCATAATCGCTACTGTCAACTTTCAACTATATTTTCTCTAGGAACATATCTAAAACAGTAGAACTAAAGCGCGAGCTACGACATAATTTGCAAAAAGGTCTTTTGACTATGTTCAAGATAATTAAGTTCATCTCATGAACTCCCACTCAGATAGACATCCCTCTGGTCATCTAAGTGATCACATGATCCGAGTCAACTAGGCCGTGTCCGATCATCACGTGAGACGGACTAGTCATTATCGGTGAACATCTTCATGTTGATCGTATCTGCTATACGACTCATGCTCGACCTTTCGGTCTCCGTGTTTCGAGGCCATGTCTGCACATGCTAGGCTCGTCAAGTTAACCCTAAGTGTTTTCGCTGTGTAAAACTGTCTTACACCCGTTGTATGTGAACGTAAGAATCCATCACACCCGATCATCACGTGGTGCTTAGAAGCGACGAACTGTAGCAACGGTGCACAGTTAGGGGAGAACACTTCTTGAAATTTTGTAAGGGATCATCTTATTTACTACCGTCGTCCTAAGCAAACAAGATGCATAAACATGATAAACATCACATGCAATCAAATAGTGACATGATATGGCCAATATCATTTTGCTCCTTTTGATCTTCATCTTCGGGGCTCCATGATCATCATCGTCACCGGCACGACACCATGATCTCCATCATCATGATCTCCATCATCGTGTCTTCATGAAGTTGTCACGCCAACGACTACTTCTACTTCTATGACTAACGCGTTTAGCAATAAAGTAAAGTAGTTTACATGGCGTTCTTCAATGACACGCAGGTCATACAATAAATAAAGACAACTCCTATGGCTCCTGCCGGTTGTCATACTCATCGACATGCAAGTCGTGAATCCTATTACAAGAACATGATCAAACTCATACATCACATATATCATTCATCGCATCCTTTTGGCCATATCATATCACATAGCATACCCTGCAAAAACAAGTTAGACGTCCTCTAATTGTTGTTTGCATGTTTTACGTGGCTGCTATGGGTTTCTAGCAAGAACGTTTCTTACCTACGCAAAACCACAACGTGATATGCCAATTGCTATTTACCCTTCATAAGGACCCTTTTCATCGAATCCATTCCGACTAAAGTGGGAGAGACTGGCACCCGCTAGCCACCTTATGCACCAAGTGCATGTCAATCGGTGGAACCTGTCTCACGTAAGAGTACGTGTAAGGTCGGTCCGGGCCGCTTCATCCCACAATACCGTCGAAACAAGATTGGACTAGTAATGGTAAGCATATTGAACAACATCAACGCCCACAACTACTTTGTGTTCTACTCGTGCAAAGAATCTACGCAATAGACCTAGCTCATGATGCCACTGTTGGGTAACGTAGCAGAAATTCAAAATTTTCCTACGTGTCACCAAGATCTATCTATGGAGACACCAGCAACGAGTAGAAGGAGAGTGCATCTACATACCCTTGTAGATCGCTAAGCGGAAGCGTTCAAGTGAACGGGGTTGATGGAGTCGTACTCGTCGTGATTCAGATCACCGATGATCAAGTGCCGAACGGACGGCACCTCCGCGTTCAACACACGTACAGCCCGGTGACGTCTCCCACGCCTTGATCCAGCAAGGAGAGAGGGAGAGGTTGAGGAAGACTCCATCCAACAGCAGCACAACGGCGTGGTGGTGATGGAGGAGCGTGGCAATCCTGCAGGGCTTCGCCAAGCACCTACGGGAGAGGAGGAGGTGTCACGGGAGGGAGGGAGGCGCCAAGGGCTCAGGTATGGATGCCCTCCCTCCCCTCCACTATATATAGGGGCAGGGGAGAAGGGGGAGGCGCAGCCTTGCCCCCTACTCCAAGAAAGGGGTGCGGCTAAGGAGGGGGGAGGAGTCCATCCTCCCCAAGGCACCTCAGAGGTGCCTTCCCCTTTTAGGACTCTCCCCTTTTTCCTTTATCTTGGCGCATGGGCCTCTAGGGGCTGGTGCCCTTGGCCCATGTAGGCCAAGGCGCACCCCCTACAACCCATGTGGCCCCCCGGGGCAGGTGGCCCCACCCGGTGGGCCCCCGGGACCCTTCCGGTGGTCCCGGTACAATACCGATGACCCCGAAACTTGTCCCGATGGCCGAAACAGGACTTCCTATATATAAATCTTTACCTCCGGACCATTCCGGAACTCCTCGTGACGTCCGGGATCTCATCCGGGACTCCGAACAACATTCGGTAACCACATACAAGCTTCCTTTATAACCCTAGCGTCATCGAACCTTAAGTGTGTAGACCCTACGGGTTCGGGAGACATGCAGACATGACCGAGACGTTCTCCGGTCAATAACCAACAGCGGGATCTAGATACCCATGTTGTCTCCCACATGTTCCACGATGATCTCATCGGATGAACCACGATGCAAGGACTCAATCGATCCCGTATACAATTCCCTTTGTCTAGCGGTATTTTACTTGCCCGAGATTCGATCGTCGGTATCCAATACCTTGTTCAATCTCGTTACTGGAAAGTCACTTTACTCGTTCCGTAACACATCATCCCATGATCAACTCCTTGGTCACATTGCGCATATGATGATGTCCTACCGAGTGGGCCCAGAGATACCTCTCCGTTTACACGGAGTGACAAATCCCAGTCTCGATCCGCATAAAACAATAGGTACTTTCGGAGATACCTGTAGTGCACCTTTATAGTCACCCAGTTACGTTGTGACGTTTGATACACCCAAAGCACTCCTACGGTATCCAGGAGTTACACGATCTCATGGTCAAAGGAAGAGATACTTGACATTGGCAAAGCTCTAGCAAACAAACTACACGATCTTTGTGCTATGCTTAGGATTGGGTCTTGTCCATCACATCATTCTCCTAATGATGTGATCCCGTTATCAACGACATCCAATGTCCATAGCCAGGAAACCATGACTATCTGTTGATCACAACGCGCTAGTCAACTAGAGGCTCACTAGGGACATATTGTGGTCTATGTATTCACACGTGTATTACGATTTCCGGATAATACAGTTATAGCATGAATAAAAGACAATTATCATGAACAAGGAAATATAATAATAATACTTTTATTATTGCCTCTAGGGCATATTTCCAACAATAGTGCTATAAGTTCGGGGTGCCGCACTCATGAGAGTGTTCGGTCTTCTCACACCATGTTATGGGGTGCTTAAGCCCCCGGTGTATTGGCCGTACCAAAGTGTACAGTTGCAGAATGTCATGACTGAACATATTTGTATATATAAAAAATAGATGAGTACAATAATAGATAAGAGCTATGTATTGTTTATTAAAAAGGGTTGCTGCGAAAGCAGAACGATACAAGTAGTGCGATAAGCAAGAGATGGGATTATTTGACATGTCCCCCTCCAGGGGCAAGCTGCGGGATTTTAAGTAAAACAGGTATTAAGCTCGTTATAGAGACCACCTGGACATTTGACGCGGCTTGTTTTCTCCCTGGCTGTTGCATCGTATGTTTGGCGAGTGTGTTGCCGGACAAGCCTTCCGAATAGTTGGGTCCTGAAAGTGTATAAAAAGGAAACGGCGAAATAGGGAGCCCCTTAGTGCGGTTGAGCCGCATTCTGGGTGTGCCGTAGTTGTGCCCCTCCCCTTATGCCCATTGTATCTCTAAGGCGTAATTATGTATGCGTGGTACCGATATCACCATGTGGCGAGGGCTGGGGTTGGGGCCGCACTGCTATGCTTGCTCGGAACGTGCTAGCCGGATTTGTTGTAGGTTACTTCGGGCTCGCTTGACGTTGTCCGGACGTTTGACACCTGGGTTGGAGGATTGCCTTGAGAGGCTACTATGTACTTCCGTTGCCAGGGCCGCCGTGTGCTCCTCCGTTCGGAGAGAGCGTTTGGTGTTTCCATTTACCATGATGACTCCGCGAGGTCCTGGCATCTTGAGCTTGAGATATGCGTAGTGCGGCACCGCATTGAATTTTGCAAATGCGGTTCGTCCGAGCAGGGCGTGATAACCACTGCGGAATGGGACTATGTCGAAGATTAACTCTTCGCTTTGGAAATTGTCTGGGGATTCGAAGACCACTTCGAGTGTAACTGAGCCTGTACATCTGGCTTCTACACCTGGTATGACGCCTTTAAAGTTGTCTTTGTGGGTTTAATCCTTGAGGGATCGATACCCATTTTTCACACTGTATCCTGATAAAGCAGGTTCAGGCTGCTGCCGCCGTCCATTAGGACTCTGGTGAGGTGAAATCCGTCGATAATTGGGTCTAGGACCAATGCGGGGAATCCACCGTGATGGATGCTAGTGGGGTGGTCCCTTCGATCAAAAGTGATCGGGCAGGAGGACCATTGGTTGAACTTTGGGGCGACTGGCTCCAACGCATAGACGTCCTTGAGAGCACGCTTCCGCTCCCTTTTGGGGATGTGGGTTGCGTATATCATGTTCACCGTCCGCACTTGCGGGGGGAATCGCTTCTGTCCTCTGTTGTTCGGCGGCCGGGGCTCCTCCTCGTCATCACTACACAACCCCTTGTCTCTGGTTTCGGCACTTAACTTGCCTGTCTGCTTGAACACCCAACAATCCCTATTGGTGTGGTTGGCTGGTTGTTCGGGGGTGCCGTGTATCTGGAACGAGCGGTCGAGTATCCGGTCTAAGTTGGATGGGCCCGGAGGGTTTCTTTTGAATGGCTTCTTCCGCTGACCGGGTTTAGAGCCTCTGAATCCGGCATTGACTGCCGTATCCTCAGTATTGTCGCTGTTAATGCAGCGCTTGTGCTTGTTGTGACGTGACCTGCCATTGTTGTCCTTGGTATCCGAATTGCCAGGGCTCTTGGTTATGTTATTGCTGCGAGCTAGCCAACTGTCTACTCCCACACAAAAGCGGGTCATGAGTGTCGTGAGGGCTGCCATAGATTTCGGCTTTTTTTGTCCTAGGTGCCGGGCAAGCCATTCGTCTCGGATGTTGTGCCTGAAGGAAGCAAGGGCCTCGACGTCCGGACAGTCGACTATTTGATTTTTCTTAGTTAGGAACCGTGTCCAGAATTGCCTGGCCGATTCCTCTGGCTGCTGGATTATGTGTCTTAGGTCATCGTCGTTTGGTGTTCGCACGTGAGTGCCCTGGAAGTTGTCAAGGAATGCGGATTCCAGGTCCTCCCAGCAACTAATTGACTCTGCTGGCAGGCTGTTAAGCCAATGTCGAGCTGGTCCTTTAAGCTTGAGCGGGAGGTATTTGATGGCATGTATATCATCACCACGGGCCATGTGGATATGAAGGAGATAATCCTTGATCCATACCGCAGGATCTGTTGTGCCATCGTATGATTCGATGTTCACGGGTTTAAAGCCCTCGGGGATTTGATGATCCATTACTTCGTCTATGAAGCATAGTGGGTGTGCGGCGCCCCTGTATTGGGCTATACCACGATGCAGCTCGGATGAGCTTGGTCTGTTGTATTCGGCCTGGCCGTACTTATCATGTCCGGCGTGACGGGTAGCGTCATGTGAAGCGGGGCGCCCATGCGATCCATAGATCGATCTTGTTTGCCTTGCCTTGTTCTCCAATATGTCTCGCAGGTCTGTTGCGTCTCCCCGTACTCTGGTATGTTTTGAGCGGTGCCGGGGTGCGGCTTGGGTCGAGGGCCTGAAGGCCTCTCTGTCGCAGCCACGGGGTGGCCGATCGGGCGCGTCGTACGCTGGTGATGTAGGTTTAGTTGCTTCCTCCTCAAGTTGGGGTAGCAGCCTGCGCTTTGGGTAGCCCTTGGAGGGGTGCTCGAGTTTATACTCTTCGGCCGCCAGGACTTCGGTCCATCTGTCGGCTAGCAAGTCTTGGTCGGCTCTAAGCTGCTGCTGTTTTTTCTTGAGGCTGCTTGCCGTGGCCATAAGCCTGCGTTTGAAACGCTCTTGTTCGACGGGATCCTCTGGCACGACGAATTCATCGTCGTCGAGGCTTGCCTCATCTTCGGAGGGAGGCATATAGTTATCGTCCTCAACCTCTCTGTCCGCCACTCTCTCATGAGGGTTGGCTCCTTCGTCCTCCTGCATTGAATCCTGCTGGAGGGGATTATCTTCGGCACTGTCCGGCGTGTTGTTATCTCTGGTGCCGGAATCGCCGTTTTTGCTTTGGCGGGACTTAGAGCGCGCCGCTGACGTCGACGCTTGGGTTGCTTCTTGGAGGGGTCATCCTCCGTTTTTTCCTTGCGGTCCCCTGCTTTGGGGGTGTCCACCATGTATATGTCATATGACGAGGTGGCTTTCCAGTTCCCTATAGGTGCTGGTTCTTGGTCGTCTCCTTCATTGGCGTCCATACCGTCGATGTCTTTTGAGTCAAAGTCGAGCATGTCGGTTAAATCGTCGACAGTGGCTACGAAGTGGGTGGTGGGTGGGCCTCAGATTTCTTTGTCCTTCGTATCCCAACCATGCTGACCGTAATCTGGCCAGGGCTCTCCTGACAAAGAGAGAGACTTTAGTGAATTCGGGATATCGCCAAAGGGCGAGTGCTGAAAGACGTCCGTGGCGGTGAACTCCATGATCGGAGCCTAATCGGGTTCGATCGGAAGGGGTGCGGAAGATTCGGAGTCTGGAACGGAGTCCGACACCTTGGAGTCATAGGCCTTGCAAAGGACTAGGCTGGTATTCGGCTCTATCGCCGTAGAGATTGCGGCTCCTGGGGTGGCGTCTAACCATCCGTCCCTGGTTAGCATAGTCGGCTCCGGGCTAATGGTCGGAGCGGACACCTGAGCGGCGCTCTGGGCGCTGTCCGGCGGCAGAGCTAGATCATGCCCATCGAGATAGTGCGGCACGCTTGGTCGTGGCTCGAATCCGTCGAAGATCAAGTCCCCGCGGATGTCGGCTGTGTAGTTTAAGCTTCCAAACCTGACCTAATGGCCAGGGGCGTAGCTTTCGATCTGCTCCAGATGGCCACGCGAGTTGGCCCGCAGTGCGAAGCCGCCGAATACGAAGATCTGTCTGGGGAGAAAAGTCTCACCCTGTACCGCGTCGTGATTGATGATCAAAGAAGCCATCGGGCCTAAAGGTGATGACACAGAGGAACTCTCAATGAAAGCACCAATGTCGGTGTCAAAACCGGCGGATCTTGGGTAGGGGGTCCCGAACTGTGCGTCTAGGCGGATGGTAACAGGAGACAAGGGACATGATGTTTTTACCCAGGTTCGGGCCCTCTCGATGGAGGTAAAACCCTACTCCTGCTTGATTAATATTGATGATATGGGTAGTACAAGAGTGGATCTACCACGAGATCGGAGAGGCTAAACCCTAGAAGCTAGCCTATGGTATGATTGTTGTTCGTCCTACGGACTAAAACTCTCCGGTTTATATAGACACCGGAGAGGGCTAGGGTTACACAGAGTCGGTTACAATGGGAGGAGATCTTCATATCGTATCGCCAAGCTTGCCTTCCACGCCAAGGAAAGTCCCATCCAGACACGGGACAGAGTCTTCAATCTTGTATCTTCATAGTCCGGGAGTCCGGCCAAAGGTCATAGTCCGGCCATCCGGACACCCCCTAATCCAGGACTCCCTCAGTCTTGCTATCCACCGCCGCTGGATCCAGCGAATCCTCTAATAAGGACCGCTCGAGGCGGGACTGAGCTGGACTGCAAGTGCATAATGTAAGTGCATTAAAACAACAAAGTAAAGAATCCGGATACAAATACGTGTTCGGATGCTCACGATTCGGCCAAGGGCCTCTCCCTAGGCTTCCACTCCTAGCTGCTGTCGGTGGCTGCTGTAGAGCTGTCCGGAAAAGAAGTTTTCCCTTTCTTGGACGCCTCGGCCTCCGGATGTGTGGGGGCTGTCCTTTTCTTTTTCCCCCTTCACGGGGGGAGTGGATTTCTTCCTCTTCCTCCTCTTCCTCGTCATCTTCGGCGGGGGTGTGCGCCTCGGCGTCTTCGGAAGTCACGTCCGAAGTGCCCTTGCGGTGGAGACCACTTCTGGTCGCCTTGTCCTTCTTCTTGGCTTTCTTCTCCGGCACCTCGTAAGGCGCTGGAAGCAGCATCTTCGTCAGGAGTGGAGTCTCTGGGTCTTCGGGCAGCGGAGCCGGACAGTCAATCCGCTCTGCTATCTCTCTCGAGTCCTCAAATAATTGATAGGGAGACTTAGATGCCTTCCTCTAATATGCAAGTAAAGGGTACACCTTGAAAACATGAGAGAACTTACCGGATTAGTTGGATGAGTTAGGTCGTGCCCACGATTCTCGTCCATGGCCGGTGGCACCTCGTTGGCCTTAAAGAGCACCTTCCAGATTTCTTCGTGCGTCATGCCGAAGAGCTCTAGTAGGGTCTGGTGCTTGGTCGGATCAAACTCCCACAGATAACAAGTCCGGCTTTGGCACGGAAGAATCCGGCAGACAAGCATAACCTGGATTACATCGACGAGCTTGACTATCTTCATTATCATGCTCTGGATGCGTGTCTGGAGCGCTGTCAGCTCGTCCGAAGAGCCCCATGCCAGGCCTTTGTCTTGCCCGGAGGTGAGCCGCATCGGGACTCCGGATCGGAACACGGGAGCCGCCACCCAATTGGTGTCGCACGGCTCGGTGATGTAGAAACACCCTGACTGCCACCCTTTGACAGTCTCCACAAAGAAGCCTTTGGGCCAGGTGACATTGGGCATCATGTCCACCATGGCACCTCCGCACTCTGCTTGTTTGTCGCTCACCACCTTCGGCTTTACATTGAAGGTCTTCAACCACAGGCCTAAGTGAGGTGAGATACGGAGGAAGGCCTCGCACACGACAATAAATGCCGAGATGTTGAGGATAGAGTTGGGGGCCAAATCATGGAAGTCCAGCCCATAGTAAAACATCAGTCCGCGAACGAACGGGTGGAGGGGGAATCCCAGCCCACGGACAAAGTGTGTGAGAAACACAACCCTTCCTGGGGCTCCGGGGTAGGGACGATCTGTCTCTTGGCCGTAAGTCGATAAGCGATGTCCTTGGCCAGGTACCCGGCTTCCCGGAGCTCCTTGATGTCCTTCTTCTTGACGGAGGAGGTCATCCACTTGCCTCCTGCTCCGGATCCGGACATGATTGGAGTGCTTTTTTGGGCGGAGAAGGCGAGAGCTTAGGCGCTGGAGCTCGAGAATGGATGGGCAGAGGAAGGAGAAGGCGTGGGTAAACAAGGATGAATCCTTTTCCGTTTATAAAGGCAGTAAAAGTTATGTGCCTCCCTGCTCGCCTTAACATTCGCCTATTCCCCAAGCGCCATGTAGATGGCACGGTTGGGTTACCCATGCCCGTATTGATGAGAATCCTGTGATAAGGGGACACAATCTCTGCTCGACAATACGCGCCAATGAAACCGCACCTCGAAATACGGAGCGGCAGGCTAAAACACGATTTGAATAATAACCGGGCAGTGGCGTGATGTCGCGCTACAAAAAGTTGTCAGCGGATTGGACTCGTGAAATATTATACTCTCTATGGTTGTGTGTCATACTTGTTTTTGCAGAGCCGGACACGTTTTCTATGTTCGGAAGGCTATGTTGGAGTATTAGGAGAAGGAACCCGCCTTGCAATGCCGAAGACAATCTGCGCGCCGAACTCATAATCATTGAAGCTTGGTTCAGGGGCTACTGAGGGAGTCCCGGATTAAGGGGTCCTCGGACAGCTGGACTGTATACTTGGTACGGACTGTTGGACTATGAAGATACAAGATAGAAGACTCCGTCCCATGTCTGGATGGGACTCTCCTTTGCGTGGAAGGCAAGCTTGGCGATTCGGATATGTAGATTTCTTTCTCTGTAACCGACTTTGTACAACTCTATTCCCCCCGGTGTCTATATAAATCAGAGGGTTTAGACTTCTAGGGTTTAGCCACAACAATGAGAATCTCATAGGCTAGACTTTTAGGGTTTAGCCATTATGATCTCGTGGTAGATCAACTCTTGTAATACTCATATTCATCAAGATCAATCAAGCAGGAAGTAGGGTATTACCTCCATAGAGAGGGCCCGAACCTGGGTAAACATTGTGTCCCCTGCCTCCTATTACCATTAGCCTTAGATGCACAGTTCGGGACAACCGAGATCCGACAGTTTTGACACCGACGTACGGGCCATAGGATTCATGGGCCTTCTACGGGCCATAGGATCCATGGACTTTCTATGAGCCGTATGATCCATGGGCCTTCTACGGGCCGTATGATCCATTGGTCTTCTACGGGGCGTAGGATCCATGGGCCTTCTACGGGGCGTATAATCATTTCACAAAACATGGGTCGTACTACTCGTGGACCGTAACAGGCCATATTTGATAACGCTATGAAAACAGCCCAATGGGTTAACAGGCCATAAATGGGCCGAATGTAACCACGGGCTGAATTTGGCCCACAAACGGAACATGCCAGTAACGGACCGTAACTAACTGAATTCTAGAAATGAGCCCAAGAATAAATGGGCCCTTAGAAGGCCAAAAGTTCACATGGGCTGGAAACAGCTGACAGAATAATGGGCCATTAATGGGTATAAAGCGATACACTGTTCATTATGGGCCAGTTTCATGTCGGGCCTTTAATGGGCCGAGATTTACAGAGGGCCTCATATGGGCCGAAAGACATCATGGGCCATGCATGGGCCGGAAGTTACAACAGGCTAGAATCATATTGGACAGCCTAGATGAAGCTACTGGGCTTAATTCTGATAGGATGTAATGGGCCGAGAGTTGGCGGGTCGTAAATGGGCTATATACGAACATGCCGTTAACAGGCTTTCCGTGGGCCGGCCCGTTACCTTTTGACCAAGTCAAACAGGCCGGCCTTTTCATCGGAATGGGCCTCTGTTGGGTCGTGCCACGTGTCGACATATCATAGGCACCTCCTGTCCAATGAGTGGATGACATCTGTCCCAACGGTGAGCCAACACGTGTTTCCTCTGGCCAATGAGAATTTTACACATGGAAAATCCCCATTGGTCCGGGCTGTTAAAGGGTTATCGGATCGAAAACCGGACCCAATAGCTTAACGGCGACCAGGTACGGTGGATGCCATATGTCGATCACCCTTGACGAAAGAACTTCTATTACACGCGATTTATCGTCATGGCAGTGGACACTTCTGTGATGATAATTTTGGTTATGTCATGGAACACTTCTACGACAGCACATGTATGACAATCTTGATTCTGTCATAAAATCGTCATGGATGTACATGCCTGACAGAAAACGTGACTTACCGTGACAAACACGTATCATCACGAAAGTGTATTTTTTTTGTAGTGCATATATCCCAAAACACTTAGAAGCATCCAGGAAAATACTTTTCCACCGCCGCAACCTTCTGTTCCCGTGAGATCCAATCTTGGGGCCTTTCCCGGAATCCTGCCAGAGGGGTATTCAATCATGGAGGGCATCTACATCAACTCTATTGCCCTTCCGATGAAGCGTGAGTAGTCCACCACAGACCTACGGGTCCATAGCTAGTAGCTAGATGGCTTCTTCTCTCTCTTTGATTCTCAATACCATGTTCTCCTCGATGTTCTTGGAGATCTATCATATGTAATACTCTTTTGAAGTGTGTTTGTCGAGATCCGATGAATTGTGGATTTATGATCAACTTATCTATGAATATTTTTTGAATCTTCTTTGAATTCTTATATGCATGATTTGATATATTTGTATTTCTCTTTGAATTATCGGTTTAGTTTGGCCAACTAGATTGGTATTTCTTGATGGGAGAGGTGCCTAGATTTGGGATCAATCTTGCATGATTTCAACCGGTGACAAAGTAGGGGTAGCGAGACATGTATTGAATTGTTGCCATCAAGGATAAAAAGATGGGGTTTTCATCATATTGCTTGAGTTAATTCCTCTACATCATGTCATCTACTTAAGGCGTTACTCCGTTCTTTATGAACCTAATACTCTAGATACATGCTAGATAGCGGTTGATGTGTGGAGTAATACTAGTGGATGCAAGCAGGAGTCGGTCTACTTGAAACGGACGTGATGCCTATATTTCATAATCATTGGCTTGGATATCGTCATAACTTTGCACTTTTCTATCAATTGCTCGACAGTAATTTGTTCACCCACGGTATTACTTGCCTTCAAGAGAGAAGCCTCTAGTGAAACCTATGGCCCCCAGGTCTATTTTCCATCATATTAGTTTCCGACCTACTATTTTCCATCATATTCGTTTTTGATCTACTATTTTTGCAATCTTTTATTTTCAGATCTATAAACCAAAAAACCCAAAAATATTGTTTGTTTAGTTTTATCTATCTCTATCAGATCTCACCTTTGCAAGTGACCGTGAAGGGATTGACAACTTGATGCGGAGCATCCCAAGATCATCGCCATGGATGTACCTACATCCCCCTCGACACCTCTTGGACCTATGACAAGAGCTCGAGCAAAGGCTATCAAAGATAAGGTGAACTCGCTCCTCTCTGAACTCCCACTCTCTACTTATGAGACATGGCTACTACCTCATGCGGAGACTCTATGTGTGATCATGTGTTTGGAGGAGAGACACGGAACATCTACATTCAATGGCCAAGACGGCGAGGACACCGAGCGTGAAGGAGAAGAAGAAGAGCTGCCATGGAAGCTAGAGGCTTCGGACGACCGGCCCAGCTCGGACGTTCGACCCCCGGAGGTCGCAACGACCAAAGGAAAACAGGCCAGCAAAAGCTACAGCGGCCGGACGTCCGACCGGGACTGAACATCTGACAACTCCCAGGCTCCGGACGACCGAGACCCTTCGGACGTCCGACACTTCCCCAATAGAACTGAATCTACGTAAATCCGAGGAAGACCGGACGACCGTGCAACCGGCAACAAAACCAAAACTACGGATGTCCGAAGACCTATGGATGTCCAGGCTGTCCCGATTCTCCGGACGTCCGACACCCACCGGACGTCCGATCCCTGGCTGCGTCCAGTTGCGGGCTGAGGCCCATGTACCCCTTCACTTCGCCCCTCTTTTGCACTTAGACTATTAATAGACCTCCTCCTCCTCCTAGAGAGAGTTAGCGTTGATTTAGCTCATTTGTGAGATAAAGCCTCGCTCATCCATCCGGATCTACTCCTTCGCGAGGGACCGACACCTCTTCAGAGAATATCCACTTGGATTCAAGACCTCCTCCTGGAGAAGACCATCTTCAAGACCTCCTCATGGAGAAGAACCGGTTACCCTATGTATTGCCCCTTGTTGGATTTGGATCTTGTATCCATTTGTGTTTCGATGATCTAGCACATGTGTGACTTTATTCTTGTTGGTTGAGTGTTCTCTCATGTTTTTCCCTCGTTCCCCTCCTCGTGTTCTTCGTGTTCCTCGTAGGGACCCTCTCCTAACGTGAAAGATCGGCCTCTATGGTTCTACCATACATCACAACCCCTTTATCGCGTTGGGTGCAAGTGTTTGATTGTTTGTGTTGGTCCATCTATTGGGGACTTGCATGTTTCTCCTACTGGATTGCTACCTTGGTTCTTAACTGAGGGAAATACTTATCTCTACTGTGCTGCATCACCCTTTCCTCTTTAAGGGAAAACCAACGCAAGCTCAAGAAGTAGCAGGAAGAATTTCTGGCGCCGTTGCCGGGGAGATCTACGTCAAGCCTACCAAGTACCCATCATAAAACTCTCATCTCTCGCATTACATTATTCTCCATTTTCCTCTCATTTTCCTCTCCCCCACTTATAAAACAATTTACGAAAAGATTTGCCTTTTTATTCCCCCTTCTTCCGTTCATCTTTCCGTTTGCTTTTTTGTTTGCTCGTGTTTTAGATTTCTTGCTTTGTCACGATGACTCAAGACAATAGCAAATTGTGTGACTTTTCCAATACTAATAATAATGATTTTATTAGTACTCCAATTGTTCCCGCCACTAGTGCGGAATCTTATGATATTAATGCCGCTTTGCTGAATCTTGTTATGAAAGATCAATGTTCCGGCCTTCCTAGTGAAGATGTTGCATTCCATCTAAATAATTTCGTTGAGTTGTGTGATATGCAAAAGAAGAAAGATGTGGATAATAATATTTTAAAATTGAAGCTATTTCCATTCTCTCTACGAGATCGTGCTAAAACTTGGTTTTCATCTTTGCCTATAAATAGTATTGATTCATGGAATTAGTGTAAAGATGCTTTTATTTCCAAGTATTTTCCTCCCGCTAAGATCATCTCCCTTAGGAACGATATTATGAATTTTAAGCAACTTGATCATGAACATGTTGCACAATCTTGGGAGAGGATGAAATTGATGATACGAAATTGCCCAACTCATGGTTTAAATTTGTGGATGATGGTACAAAAAATTTATGCTGGATTGAATTTTGCTTCTAGAAAACTTTTATATTCGGCCGCGGGAGGTGCTTTCATGGAAATTACTTTAGGAGAAGCTACTAAACTCCTAGATAATATTTGTTTAATTATTCTCAATGGGACACCAAAAGATCTTCTACTAGTAAAAAAGTGCATGCGATTGAAGAAATTAAAGTTTTAAGTGGAAAGATGGATGAAATTGTGAAATTGTTTGCTAGCAAGAGTGCTCCTATTGATCCTAATGATATGATTTTTTCCACTTTGATTGGGAATAATAATGAATCTATGGATGTGAATTTTGTTGGTAGGAACAATTTTGGCAACAACGTGTATAAAGGTAATTTCAATCCTAGGCCGTTTCCTAGTAATTCCTCTAATAATTATGGCAATTCCTACAACAATTCTTATGGAAATTATAATAAGATTCCCTCTAATCTTGAGAATAGTATTAAATAATTCATGAGTTCATAAAAAAATTCAATGCTTTGGTTGAAGAAAAATTGCTTAAGATTGATGATTTTGCTAGGAATGTGGATAGAATTTTTCTTAAGATTGATTCTTTGAAAACTAGATATATTCCACCAAAGCACGATATTAATGAGTCTCTAAAATCTATGAGAATTTCCATTGATGAGTGCAAAGAAAGAAACGCTAGGATGCGTGCTAAGCAAGATTGGTTTGTAAAAGCGTGTTCTTCTAGTTTTTTGTGAAAATAATGATGAAGATCTTAGAGTGACTGATGTGACTCCTGTTGAATCTTTGTTTTCTAATATAAATATTGATAAAGATGGGACTGGAGATGAGTCAACTTTAGTTAAAAGGCGTCCCAATAATTCAGGGTTTATAGATCTAAGATGCAAAAACTGGTAAAAATTGGGATTGGAGAGGTCAAAACTTTAAGTAGCAATGAACCCACTCTTTTGGATTTCAAGGAATTTATTTATGATAATTGTGCTTTAATAGATTGTATTTCCTTGTTGTAATCCATGTTGGATTCTCCTCATGCTTATAATCAAAATAAATTATTTATTAAACATACCGTTGATCGTATGATAAAATCTTTTGAAGAAAAGCTTGAATTGGAAGTTTCTATTCCTAGAAAACTTTATGATGAGTGGGAACCTACTATTAAGATTAAAATCAAAGATTATGAGTGCCATGCTTTGTGTGATTTGGTTGCTCACATTTCCACGATTCCAAAAACTTTAAGTGATGTGTTAGGTTTCCATGAATTTGATGATTGCTCTTTAAATTTGCATCTTGCGGATTCCACTATTAAGAAACATATGGGAAGGATTAATGATGTTCTTATTGTTGCAAATAGTAATTATGTGCCCATAGATTTCATTGTTCTTGATATAGATTGCAATCCTACATGTCCTATTATTCTTGGTAGACCTTTCCTTAGAAGGATTGGTGCAATTATTAATATGAAAGAAGGAAACATTAGATTTCAATTTCCTTTAAGGAAGGGAATGGAACACTTTACTAGAAAGAAAATTAAGTTGCCATATGAATCTATTATGAGAGCTACTTATGGATTGCGTACCAAAGATGAAAATACTTAGATCTATGTTTTTATGCCTAGCTAAGGGCGTTAAACAATAGAGCTTGCATCTAGCCTTTGGTTAGATATTTTTTTGTGTTCTAATTAGTGTTTGTGCCAAGCAAGACTTTTTGGATGGCTTACGGTGATAGTTGATTTGATCTTGCTTAAAAACAAATACTTTTGTGCCAAGTAAAATAATTTTCATAGTTCAGAGAAGCATTCTTTTGATCTAAATTAATTACACAAGAGACAAATTACCCAGGTTGTCCTAATTTTTCAGAATTTTTGGAGTTACAAAAGTATTCGAAGTTTTTCAGATTCCTACAGGCTGTTCTATTTTTGATAGATTATGTTTTTCTTTTGTTGTTTGCTTATTTTGATGAATCTATGGGTAGTATCGGGGTTATGAACCATGTAGAAGTTGGAATACAGTAGATATTACACCAATATAAATAACGAATGAGTTCACAGCAGTACCATAAAGTGCTGATTTGCTTTCTTATACTAACGGATCTCATGAGTTTTCTGTTGAGTTTTGAGTTGTGAAGTTTTCAAGTTTTGGGAAAAGATTTGATGGACTATGGAATAAGGAGTGGCAAGAGCCTAAGCTTGGGGATGCCCAAGGCACCCCAAGGTAATATTCAAGGACAACCAAGAGCCTAAGATTGGGGATGCCCCGGAAGGCATCCCCTCTTTGTCTTCGTCTATCAGTAAATTTACTTGAGGCTATATTTTTATTCACCACATGATATGTGTTTTGCTTGGAGCGTCTTATATGATATGAGTCTTTGCTTTTTAGTTTGCCACAATCATCTTTGCTGTACACACCTTTTGAGAGGGACACACATGAATCGTGATTTATTAGAATACTCTATGTGCTTCACTTATATCTTTTGAGCTAGGCAATTTTGCTCTAGTGCTTTACTTATATCTTTTTAGAGCAAGGCGATGGCTTTATTTTATAGAAATTATTGAACTCTCCTGCTTCACTTATATTATTTTGAGAGTCTCTCTAAACAGAATGGTAATTTCCTTAGGTTATGAATTTAGACCTAATAAGATAGGCATCCAAGAGGGATATAATAAAGACTTTCATATAAATTTCATTGAATACTATGAGAAGTTTGATTCCTTATGATTGTTTTGAGACACGAAGATGGTGATATTAGAGTCATGCTAGTGCGTAATTGTGGATTGTTTACTTGTTTTAAAGTTTGTGATTCCCGTAGCATGCACGTATGGTGAACCGTTATGTGATGAAGTCGGAGCATGATTTATTTATTGATTGTCATCCTTTATGTTGAAGTCGGGATTGCGCGATGGTTAATTCCTACCAACCCTTCCCCTAGGAGCATTTGTGTAGTACTTTGTTTTAATAGCTAATAGGCTTTTGCAATAAGTATGTGAGTTCTTTATGACTAATGTTGAGTCCATGGATTATACGCACTCTCACCCTTCCACCATTGCTAGCCTCTCTAGTACCGCGCAACTTTCGCCTGTGCATTACACCCACCATATACCTTCCTCAAAACAGCCACCATACCTACCTATTATTGCATTTCCATAGCCATTCCAAGATATATTTCCATGCAACTTTCCACCATTCCATTTTATCATGACACGCTTCATCATTGTCATATTGTTTTGCATGATCGTAAGATAGCTAGCATGATGTTTACGTTGATGTCATTTGCTACGCTAGATCATTGCACATCCTGGTACACCGCTGGAGGCATTCATATGGAGTCATATTTTTGTTCTAAGTATCGAGTTGTAAGTAAATAAAAGTGTGATAATCATCATAATTAGAGCATTGTCCCATGTGAGGAAAGGATGATCAAAGCTATGATTCCCTCACAAGTTGTGATGAGTCTCCGGACTTTATGAAAAATAAAAGAGGCCAAAGAAGCCCAAATAAAAAAAGGCCAAAGAAGCCCACCAAAAATGAGAGAAAAGAGAGAAGGGGCAGTGTTACTATCCTTTTTCCACACTTGTGCTTCAAAGTAGCACCATGATATTCATGATAGAGAGTCTCCTATGTTATCACTTTCATATACTAGTTGGAATTTTTCATTATAGAACTTGGCTTGTATATTCCAATGATGGGCTTCATCAAAATTGCCCTAGGTCTTCGTGAGCAAGCGAGTTGGATGCAGACCCACTTTGTTTATTTTTGAGCTTTCATAAACTTATAGCTCTAATGCATCTGTTGCATGGCAATCCCTACTTACTCACATTGATATCTATTAATGGGCATCTCCATATCTCGTTGATACGCCTAGTTGATGTGAGACTATCTCCTTCTTTTTATCTTCCCCACAACCACCATATTATATTCAACCTATAGTGTTATGTCCATGTCTCATGCTCATGTATTGCGTGAAACTTAAAAAAGTTTGAGAATACTAAAGTATGAAACAATTGCTTGGC
This sequence comes from Triticum aestivum, assembly GCF_018294505.1. NCBI lineage: Eukaryota > Viridiplantae > Streptophyta > Magnoliopsida > Poales > Poaceae > Triticum > Triticum aestivum. The sequence goes on along the minus strand of NC_057795.1, from coordinate 372,029,448 downwards.
TGAAACCGGGGTTGTGCATGATTTAAATACTTTGTGTGCTGAAGATGGAGCATAGACAGACTATATGATTTTGTAGTGATAACTTTCTTTGGCCATGTTATTTTGAGAAGACATGATTGCTTTATTAGTATGCTTGAAGTATTATTGTTTTTATGTCAACATTAAAATTTTGTTTTGAATCTTATGGATCTAAACATTCATGCCACAATGAAGAAAATTACATGGATAAATATGTTAGGTAGAATTCCACATCAAAAATTCTGGTTTTATCATTTACCTACTCGAGGATGAGCATGAATTAAGCTTGGGGATGCTTGATACGTCTCCAACGTATCTATAATTTTTTATTGTTCCATGCTATTATATTATCTGTTTTGGATGTTTTATATGCATTAATATGCTATTATATATTATTTTTGGGACTAACCTATTAACCTAGAGCCCAGTGCCAGTTTCTGTTTTTGCTTGTTTTTGAGCTTCGCAGAAAAGGAATACTAAACGGAGTCCAAACGGAATAAAACTTCATGATGATCTTTCTTGGACCAGAAGACACCCAAGAGACTTGGAGTTCAAGTCAGAAGAGCCATGAGGCGGTGACAAGGGTGGAGGGAAGCCCTAGGGGGCACCCCTACCTTGTCGTCCCCTCGGTGACCCCCTCACCTAGATCTTCCTCCTATTTATTCACACATATCCCAAAACCCTCATAAGCATCCACGGAAATACTTTTCCACCGCCGCAACCTTCTGTTCCCGTGAGATCCCATCTTGGGGCCTTTTTTGGCATCCTGACGGAGGGGGATTTGATCACAGAGGGCATCTACATCAACTTATTGCCCTTCCGATGAAGCGTGATTAATCCACCACAGACCTACGGGTCCATAGCTAGTAGCTAGAAGCCTTCTTCTCTCTCTTTGATTCTCAATACCATGTTCTCCTTGATGTTCTTGGAGATCTATCTGATGTAATCTTCTTTTGCAGTGTATTTGTCGAGATCCGATGAATTGTGGATTTATGATCAGCTTATCTACGAATATTATTTGAATCCTCTCTGAATTCTTATATGCATGATTTGATGTCTTTGTATTTCTCTTCGAATTGTCAGTTTGGTTTGGCCAACTAGATTGGTATTTCTTGTAATGGGGGAGGTGCTTAGCTTTGGGTTCAATCATGCGTGATTTCACCAGTGACAAAGGAGGGGTAGCGAGACATGTATTGAAGTGTTGCCATCGAGAATAAAAATATGGGGTTTTCATCATATTGCTTGAGTTAATTCCTCTACATCATGTCATCTTACTTAAGGCGTTACTCCATTCCTTATGAACTTAATACTCTAGATGCATGTTGGATAGCGGTCGATGTATGGAGTAATAGTAGTAGGTGCAGGCAGGAGTCGGTCTACTTGACACGGACGTGATGCCTATATTTCATAATCATTGCCTTGGATATCATCATAACTTTGCGCTTTTCTATCAATTGCTCGACAGTAATTTGTTCACCCACCCAATTATGTGCCTTCATGAGAGAAGCCTCTAGTGAAACCTATGGACCCCGAGTCTTTTTTCCATCATATTAGTTTCCGATCTATTATTTTCCTTCATATTAGTGTCTGATCTACTATTTTCCATCATATTAGTTTCCGATCTAATATTTCCCACCATATTAGTTTCCTATCTATTATTTTTCAATCTTTTATTTTCAGATCTCTAAACCAAAAAACCCAAAAATATTTTATCTTTTGTTTAGTTTTATCTATCTCTATCAGATTTCACTTATGCAAGTGACCAAGAAGGGATTGACAACCCCTTTACCACGTTGGGTGCAATTGTTTGATTGTTTGTGTAGGTACATCTATTGGGGACTTGCGTGTTTCTCCTACTGGATTGATACCTTGGTGCTTAACTGAGGGAAATACTTATCTCTACTGTGCTGCATCACCCTTTCCTCTTAAAGGCAAAAACCAATGCAAGCTCAAGAAGTAGCAATGCGCATAGAGGAATTTTGTTACTGCATGTTGTTACGTACCTACTCCCTCCTTCGAGTTCACTACTAGTACTCCCTCCTTCGAGTTCACTACTAGTACTCCATCCGTCCTGGTTTATTGGTCCCCTTGTACTCAATTCATGGTCTCGTTTTCCTCAAGAAATTGTCTTTACCAACGTATTAATATCGGGAATGCATGCGTGAACAATGAAATATTAAACCTTGCATGCAATATTTTGAGGCTAGTCATCGTGGGGAGTAACTTATACTAGTGACATGCATATGAAACTAGTGTAAATTACTACCTCCATAGTGCAAAGTAACATAATAGTAGTGTCATAGATGGGTTCATTTATTAGCTTGTAGACTCATCATTTCTCGGGGAGCACTATGTTACAGTAACATATTATGTTACTCTAAACAACTCTCTCCTCATTAACTACATGCCACATAAGCAAAATTTTCTTGGGGTGCGCTATGTTACTACCTAAGTTACTCCTACTATGACTAGCCTGACAAAGCATTGACATATGAACATGTGAATGTGAGGGACTACAACCTTGTGCATGCATGCAATAGTCACACGTACACATGCACGCAAAAATGCGCACGACGCCCTAATGCATGCATGTCCAAGCACACAACAGAACACACACCGACACATAGTCACACTCAAGTGCTCAACCTACACTTGCATGCACACACATACTCAGCCAAGGTGAGCTAGTGACCGTATAAACACCGGAAAATGTATATATTGCCCGCAATGAGCATATTATGGAGTCCACTGACCATATTTTTACAAATATAAAGTGACGGCTCATTTCAAATTAAGCCATATTAATCCAAAAGGAGGTAGTATGGACTGGCATTACTTTGATGTGTCCCGTCAACTTGCAGAACGAGAAGAAGCTTGCGCAGGGTGGCTCGCAGGACAACGGAGAAACTTTTGACTAATGCAAGCTCTCCCTCGCTCAGGCGGTGGACGTGCAACAGTTAATTCGGTGTCAAATTGCCAGAAGCATACACTTCACTAGTACCATCATTGTTCGACTTCCCTAAGAGGCAAAGAGGCAAGCACAAAGTTTACTATAGTAGTTGATGTGAACCGGGACCCGATCTTTCGATGAGAGAGGACAACTATGATTTTTGTGGGACTTGACCCTCATGATCCAGCTACCAACCATACAGGGAGAACCATACACGACTGATATCCACAGCAATCGCTAAACCAACTCCACAGCATTATCGACCGAGCCAACAGCGAGATCGACCTATCCACGTAGGATTTTCCCTGCAAGCAAATCGAAGGACATGCAAGAAAATAATAGCCAAGCAATCTGAAATTGCGAATATGCTAGATGGAATAATCTCACAAGATGGGGTTCCGATAGGATGTCTTGACGTCGCACTAGCCGCTACGAGCGAAGACAAATAAAAGTAGCAATAGTTAAACTTCTCTAAACAAAACACGAGTCTAAATCCTAACGATAGACTAGCTATTTATTAAAGGTAGACGTGTGTCCGAGCCGGTTGGCTCTATCATGAGACGTCGGACGTACAAAGGCTGGAAACTACATGATGGTGCGTTCTCATCTCTTGACCAGACATGGCCCAACATGATGTATTAAAAATCCTTCTTCATCCATGTAGCCAAAACAAACTTGTTGGCCCTTTTGGGGGTGGCTCCCTACGCCTCACGCATGATAAATGAGCTGGATGGTTTGGTGGTGGACGCAATGCATGCAACGACAACAAAGGGCATGCATGCAAAGAGGGTTGATATCCTTTAATTATTTCTTTGATATTTTTAGTCCTGGCCATTTATTTGTCTCGTTCGTGCTTTAGTCACAGGTCCAGGTGCAACTGTATCAGTGATGTTTCGTGTAACATTTGTGGATGTACTTATAGTAGCTATGTCCACACCATCCACCCTTTCTGAAAACAAAGCCGTCCTCGGCTTTCATTTACCTGAAACACATCATAGAGCAAAGCAAAAATAGATGCAACGTATATAGGCCATCCCAAAGGCATTAGCTCATGAGTGTTTGAGAAATTTGTAATAGCATCACTATGAATGTCATGGTAAATTTTATCCCACATAGAGTCTATAAATGAATTATAAGGCTGCAAATGTACTCTCTAAGCATGCGGCGTGTCCAGCTCAGAAGTTGGAACACTCAACGGAAAGAATTCAATATTGATAGCAAGCATACTATGCATATATAATCCGTTGATTTAGCTTTACCATCAATTATTTCATCGGGGGTCATTGATATGTCTCCAACGTATCTATAATTTTTTATTGTTCCATGCTATTATATTACCTATTTTGGATGTTTATGGGCTTTACTATGCACTTTTATATCATTTTTGGGACTAACCTATTAACCTAGAGCCCAGTGCCAGTTTCTGTTTTTTCTTGTTTTTGAGTTTTATAGAAAAGGAATACCAAGCATAGTCCAATTGACGTGCCAATTTTTGACGATTTTTTGTGGACCAAAAGAAGCCCCTGGAGTGAAAGAGTTGGGCCAGGAGAGTCCCGGTCTGCCCACGAGGGTGGGGCGCGCGCCCACCTCCTGGGCACGCCCCCCTGCCTCGTGGACAACCCGGAAATCCCCCGACGCGAGACCTATGCCAAAAATTCCTATAAATACTGAAACCTCCAGAAAATAACCTAGATTGGGAGTTCCGCCACTGCAAGCCTCTGTAGCCACCAAAAACCAATCGTGACCTTGTTGTGGCACCCTGCCGGAGGGGGGATCCCTCACCGCTGTCCATCTTCATCATCCCGACGCTCTCCGTGATGAGGAGGGAGTAGTTCACCCTCGGGGCTAAGGGTATGTACCAGTAGCTATGTGTTTGATCTCTCTCTCTCTCTCTTGTGTTCTTGAGGTGATACGATCTTGATGTATCACGAGCTTTGCTACTATAGTTGGATCTTTTGATGTTTCTCCCCCTCTACTCTCTTGTAATGGATTGAGTTCTCCCTTTGAAGTTATCTTATCGGATTGAGTCTTTAAGGATTTGAGAACACTTGATGTATGTCTTGTCATGCTTATCTGTGGTGACAATGGGATATTCACGTGATGTACTTGATGTATGTTTTGGTGATCAACTTGCGGGTTCAATGAACTTATGCATAGGGGTTGGCACACATTTTTGTCTTGACTCTCCGGTAGAAACTTTGGGGCACTCTTTGAAGTACTTCGTGTTGGTTGAATAGATGAATCTGAGATTGTGTGATGCATACCGTATAATCATGCCCGCGGATACTTGAGGTGACATTGGAGTATCTAGGTGACATTAGGGTTTTGGTTGATTTGTATATTAAGGTGTTATTCTAGTACAAACTCTATGATAGATCAAACGGAAAGAATAGCTTCATGTTATTTTACTACGGACTCTTGAATAGATCGATCAGAAAGGATAACTTTGAGGTGGTTTCGTACCCTACCATAATCTCTTCGTTTCTCCGCTATTAGTGACTTTAGAGTGACTCTTTGTTGCATGTTGAGGGATAGTTATATGATCCAGTTATGTTATTATTGTTGAGAGAACTTGCACTAGTGAAAGTATGAACCTTAGGCATTGTTTCCTAGCATTGCAATACCGTTTGTGCTCACTTTTATCATTAGTTACCTTTCTGTTTTTATAATTTCAGATTACTAAAACCTATATCTACCATCAATATTGCACTTGTATCACCATCTCTTCGCCGAACTAGTGCACCTATACAATTTACCATTGTATTGGGTGTGTTGGGGACACAAGAGACTCTTTGTTATTTGGTTTCAGGGTTGTTTGAGAGAGACCATCTTCATCCTACGCCTCCCACGGATTCATAAACCTTAGGTCATCGACTTGAGGGAAATTTGCTACTGTCCTACAAACCTCTGCACTTGGAGGCCCAACAACGTCTAAAAGAAGAAGGTTGCATAGTAGGCATCAAGCTCTTTCCTGGCTCCGTTGCCGAGCAGGTGAGTGCTTGAAGGTATATCTTTAGATCTTGCAATCTAATCTTTTAGTTTCTTGTTTTATCACTAGTTTAGTTTATAAAATAAAACTTCAAAAAATAGTGGAATTGAGTTTGCCTCATACGCTTCATATTTTCAATATCTTTCATGAGAATGATGCGAAGGAAAATTGTGCTCAAGTACTAGATGAAGAATTACATAGAATGCTTGGAATAAAATATGTGAATGTTGAGCATGATTGCAATGTTGTTAGTATAAATTCTTTGAATACCTATGATGCTAATGATATGCAAAGCCACAAGCTTGGGGATGCTATGTTTGATGAAGATGATATTTTTTTGTCCCCCAAGTTTTGATGAGAAAATTTATTATGATGAAAGCATGCCTCCTATTTATGATGATTATTGTGATGGCACGTATGCTATAAAGAATAAAGATAACTATGAAACTTATCATCTTGATTTTAATTTTCAATTGGATTATGCTTCACATGATAGTTATTTTGTTGAGTTTGCTCCCACTACTATTGATGAGAATAAATTTGCTTATGTGGAGAGTAGTAGAATTTCTATGCAAGTAGTTCATGAAAAGGATGCTTTATGTGCTGGTTATATTGTTTAATTTCATTCATGATGCTACTGAAAATTATTATGAGGGAGGAACATATGATTGTAGGAATTGCAATAATATCAAGTTTCCTCTCTATGTGCTTAAAATCTTGAAGTTATGCTTGTTTTGCCTTCCTATGCTAGTTGATTATTGTTCCCATAAGTTGTTTTCTCACAAAATCCCTATGCATAGGAAGTGGGTTAGGCTTAAAGCGCTAGTCATATGATTCATGATGCTTCCGTTATGTTTCAATTCTTATCTTTTATGTGAGCATCATTGTCATCATCATGCCTAGCTAAAAGGCATTAAAGAAAAGCGCTTGTTGGGAGGCAACCCAATTTTATTTTCGTTCTTTGCTTTTTGCTCCTGTTTAGTAATAAATAATTCATCTAGCCTCTGGTTAGATGTGGTTTTATTTTTTAATTAGTGTTTGTGCCAAGTAGAACCTTTGGGAAGACTTGGGTGAAGTCTTTGTGATCTTGCTGTAAAAAACAGAAACTTTTGCGCTCACGAGATTAGCTGCCATTATTTACTGCAGAGTGATTTTAGGTTGATTCTTGTTGTAGATGATTAATAGACAAATTCCTCAGGTCCACCAATTTATTTTATAATTGTTGGAATTACATAAGTATTCGAATGATACATATTACTACAGAATGTTCTGTTTTTGACAGATTCTGTTTTCTATGTGTTGTTTGCTTATTTTGATGAATCTATGAGTAGTATCGGAGGGTATGAACAATAGAGAAGTTGAAATACAGTAGATACTACACCAATATGATTTTAGAATGAGTTCACAACAGTACCTAAGTGGTGGTTTTATTTTCTTATACTAACGGAGCTTACGGGTTTTTTGTTGAGTTTTGTGTTGTGAAGTTTTCAAGTTTTGGGTAAAGATTCGATGGACTATGGAATAAGGAGTGGCAAGCACCTAAGCTTTTGGATGCCCAAGGCACCCCAAGGTAATGTTCAAGGAAAACCAAGAGCCTAAGCTTGGGGATGCCCCGGAAGGCATCCCCTCTTTCGTCTTCGTCTATCGGTAACTTTACTTGGAGCTATATTTTTATTCACCACATCATATATGTTTTGCTTGGAGCATCTTGTATGATATGAGTCTTTGGTTTTTAGTTTACCACAGTCATCCTTGCTTTACACACCTTTTGGGAGAGACACACATGATTCAGAATTTATTAGAATACTCTATGTGCTTCACTTATATCTTTTGAGCTAGATAATTTTGCTCTAGTACTTCACTTATATCTTTTTAGAGCACGGCGGTGGTTTTATTTTGTAGAAATTATTGATCTCTCATGCTTCACTTATATTATTTTGAGAGTCTTTTAGAACATCATGGTATTGTCTATGGTTATAAAATTGGTCCTAGAATGATGGGCATCCAAGTTGGGTATAATAAAAACTATCATAGAAAGTGAATTGGATGCTATGATCAATTTGATGCTTGATAATTGTTTTGAGATATGAGGATGGTGATATTAGAGTCATGCTAGTGGAGTAATTGTGAATTTTAGGAATACTTGTGTTGAAGTTTGTGATTCCCGTAGCATGCACGTATGGTGAACCGCTTTGTGATGAAGTTGGAGCACGATTTATTTATTGATTCTCTTCCTTATGAGTGGCGGTCGGGGACGAGCGATGGTCTTTTCCTACCAATATATCCCCCTAGGAGCATGTGCGTAGTACTTTGTTTCAATAACTTGTAGATTTTTGCAATAAGTATATGAGTTCTTTATGACTAATGTTGAGTCCATGGATTATACGCACTCTCACCCTTCCACCATTGCTAGCCTCTCTTGTGCCGCGCAAATTTCGCCGGTACCATACACCCACCATATAACTTCCTCAAAACAGCCACCATACCTACCTATTATGGAATTTCCTTACCATTCTGAGATATATTGCCATGCAACATTCCACCATTCCGTTTATTATGACACGCTCCATCATTGTCATATTGCTTTTCCATGATCATGTAGTTGACATCGTATTTGTGGCAAAGCCACCTTCATAATTCTTTCATACATGTCACTCTTGATTCATTGCATATCTCGGTACACCACCAGAGGCATTCATATAGAGTCATATTTTGTTCTAAGTATTGAGTTGTAATCTTGAGTTGTAAGTAAATAAAAGTGTGATGATCTTCATTATTAGAGCATTGTCCCAAGTGAGGAAAGGATGATGGAGACTATGATTCCCCCACAAGTCGGGATGAGACTCTGAACGAAAAAAAGAGAAAGGCGATAAAAAAGAGAAAGGCCATAAAAAAGAGAAAGGCCCAAAAAAATGAGAGAAAAAGAGAGAAGGGACAATGTTACTATCATTTTACCACACTTGTGCTTCAAAGTAGCACCATGATCTTCATGATAGAGAGACTCCTATGTTGTCACTTTCATATACTAGTGGGAATTTTACATTATAGAACTTGTCTTGTATATTCCAATGATGGGCTTCCTCAAAATGCCCTAGGTCTTCGTGAGCAAGCAAGTTGGATGCACACCCACTTAGTTTCTTTTGTTGACCTTTCATACACTTATAGCTCTAGTGCATCCGTTGCATGGCAATCCCTACTCACTCACATTGATATATATTAATGGGAATCTCCATAGCCCGTTGATACGCCTAGTTGATGTGATATTATCTTCTCCTTTTTTGTATTCTCCATAACCACCATTCTATTCCACATATAGTGATATGTCCATGGCTCACGCTCATGTATTGCGTGAAAGTTGAAAAAGTTTGAAAATACTAAAGTATGAAACAATTGCTTGGATTGTCATCGGGGTTGTGCATGATTAAATACTTTGTGTGATGAAGATAGATCATAGCCAAACTATATGATTTTGTAGGGATAGCTTTCTTTAGCCATGTTATTTTGAGAAGACATGATTGTTGTGTTAGTATGCCTGAAGTATTACTATTTCTTATGTCAATATGAACTTTTATTTTGAATCATTTGGATCTGAACATTCATGCCACAATAAAGAAAATTACATTGAGAAATATGCTAGGTAGCATTCCACATCAAAAATTCTGTTTTTATCATTTACCTACTCGAGGACAAGCATGAATTAAGCTTGGGGATGCTTAATACGTCTCCAACGTATCTATAATTTTTGATTGTTCCATGCTATTATATTACCTATTTTGGATGTTTATGGGCTTTACTATACACTTTTATATCATTTTTGGGACTAACCTATTAACCTAGAGCCCAGTGCGAGTTTCTGTTTTTTCCTTGTTTTTGAGTTTTATAGAAAAGGAATACCAAACGGAGTCCAATTGACGTGCCAATTTTTGACGATTTTTTGTGGACCAAAAGAAGCCCCTGGAGTGAAAGAGTTGGGCCAGGAGAGTCTCGGGCTGCCCACGAGGGTGGGGCGCGTGCCCACCCCCTAGGAGCGCCCCCTGCCTCGTGGACAGCCCGGAAACCCCCCTGATGTGAGACCTACGCCAAAAATTCCTATAAATACTGAAACCTCCAAAAAATAACCTAGATCGGGAGTTCCGCCTCCACAAGGCTCTGTAGCCACCAAAAACCAATCTAGACCCTATTACGACACCCTACTAGAGGGGGGATCCCTCACCGGTTGCCATCTTCATCATCCCGGCACTCTCCATGATGAGGAGGGAGTAGTTCACCCTCGGGGCTGAGGGTATGTACCAGTAGCTATGTGTTTGATCTCTCTCTCTCTCGTGTTCTTGAGGTGATACGATCTTGATGTATCACGAGCTTTGCTACTATAGTTCGATCTTTTGATGTTTCTCCCCCTCTACTCTCTTGTAATGGATTGAGTTTTCCCTTTGAAGTTATCTTATCGGATTGAGTCTTTAAGGAATTGAGAACACTTGATGTATGTCTTGTCGTGCTTATCTGTGGTGATAATGGGATATTCACGTGATCTACTTGATGTATGTTTTGGTGATCAACTTGCGGGTTCAATGAACTTATGCATAGGGGTTGGCACACGTTTTCGTCTTGACTCTCTGGTAGAAACTTTGGGGCACTCTTTGAAGTACTTTGTGTTGGTTGAATAGATGAATCTGAGATTTTGTGATGCATATCGTATAATCATGCCCGCGGATACTTGAGGTGACATTGGAGTATCTAGGTGACATTAGGGTTTTGGTTGATCTGTACATTAAGGTGTTATTCTAGTACAAACTCTATGATAGATCGAACGGAAAGAATAGCTTCATGTTATTTTACTACGGACTCTTGAATAGATTGATCAGAAAGGATAACTTTGAGGTGGTTTCGTACCCTACCATAATCTCTTCGTTTGTTCTCCGCTATTAGTGACTTTGGAGTGACTCTTTGTTGCATGTTGAGGGATAGTTATATGATCCAGTTATGTTATTATTGTTGAGAGAACTTGCACTAGTGAAAGTATGTACCTTAGGCATTGTTTCCTAGTGTTGCAATACCGTTTGTGCTCACTTTATCATTAGTTACCTTGCTGTTTTTATAATTGCAGATTACAAAAACCTATATCTACCATCCATATTGCACTTGTATCACCATCTCTTCGCCGAACTAGTGCACCTATACATTTTACCATTGTATTGGGTGTGTTGGGGACACAAGAGACTTTTTGTTATTTGGTTGCAGGGTTGTTTGAGAGAGGCCATCTTCATCCTACGCCTCCCACGGATTGATAAACCTTAGGTCATCCACTTGAAGGAAATTTTCTATTGTCCTACAAACCTCTACACTTGGAGGCCCAACAACATCTACAAGAAGAAGGTTGCATAGTAGACATCAGTCATTGGAAGCAAGTTAATGGTTTTTCCTTCCTACATGAGAGTATACGAATTTGTTCTACCATGATGTATAGCACTATTGTCATACTGCCAAGGTCGACCTAACAATAAAGAACAAGCTTGCATAGATACAACATCACAGTCAACATAATCATGATACAAACCAAGTGTAAAATGAACCCTCACATGATGTGTTACCTTCAACTTACCACAGTCGTTGAACCATTGGATGTAATATGGATGGGGGTGTCTTGTAGTGGTGAGGCAAAGTTTCTCGACCATCCCCATACTCGCCAAATTATTGCAGCTTCCACCATCGATTATCACACGAACAACATGTCCTTTGACAACAAACTTAGTTTGAAAAAGATTATGGCATTGTGGCATCTCAGCATGCCCCACCTAGGCACTAAGTACTCACATGGTTACAAGGCTTGGGTATTGATCTGCCATGGCAACATTAACATGTATCTCCTCTTGCTCCTCCGTGACACCTGCATGATTAGTGGCAAGCATAGCGTGAGTATCTTCATCCAAATCACTAGCAGAAGAGTACTCACCATCTTCCCGCACAATCAATGTTCTTTATTTCGACAGTCCTTCATCAAGTGCCCGCCGCCTTTGCATATATGACACTTCATGTCGAGTCCAGATGAGGTGGTGGGTGCTAGTGATATTGCTTTCTAAGCCGCGGATGATTGTGGGGCTAATGTTGAACTTGATGGGCGTGCACCATTGTTCAAGATAGGTGGTGTTGCCTCGGTAGTGGAAGGACTAGTAGGAGAGGATGTCCATGATGAGCGGCGACCTGCAGAAAAATTACATCGTCCCCTGTTGTATATTCCCTGTACTTCCCTTTCACCTTTACAAGCAAAATGAAACAAGCGAGTAATAGAATTGTACTCCTTATAGTCCAATATATCTTGAATATCACAGTTCAAACAACCTAAAAATCTAGCATCATAGCATCTTCAGTTTCAACTAATCCACATCGCATTAAGCCAGTTTGCAATCCTTGATAATAGTCCTCTACAGAACTACTACCTTGTTTTAAACGTTGCAATTCATTTAATTTATCACGAGCATAATATGAAGGAACATGTAACAGCCCCAAAATTGGTTTATCAATTTTTGTACTGTTATTTCTTCCTGGCACTCATTTTCAAAATCTTTCTCCTAAGTTTGCTGGATGACTCTGAGAATTCTTGTCATTTCTAACCTTTCAAAACTTGCTCATGTCTTTTTCAGTGGGCAAGACCTCAGTTGCATCATCTCAAACCCTCTCCAACCCTAATTCCAAAATTTTGGAATTTGAATGTGGACTTTGTGATTACAAAGGAGCCATCATTTTCCTTGATCTACTGATCATCCAATCTGTTTCTAGAGACCCTCTGATCCTTTTCAACCTTGGATGTGGAAAAATATTGCCTAGTCCCATGCAATATTTTTGAATTATGAATTATTCCTTTTCTTGCCTTTTAGAGGAATAAAATCCAAAGGCATATCTATCCATCTCGTAAAATCATGTGAATTGGTGGAGTTGATAATTATGCCTAATCCAAGCTCTGTCAAAGATATTGGCCATAATCAAATTAGGAAAATTGCCTTTTCCTATTTTATGCCAATATTGCATTTCTGCCCTTTTCTAAAGGAACTACTATTTTTATAGCAGAGAAAATTCCCACATAAATGGTGGAGCTTATCATTGCTATATAATCACTAGTTCCATCTTTATCTCATGTTCCACACATCAAAAATTGGGCACATGATCCAATGCAAGTTTATGCCTTCTCTGAAATTTTGCAAAGGAAGTGCTTTATTCCTAATTCCAATTGAGCTGTAGTTTGGCAGGGTGATTAACCTTGATAAATCACCTATGGATACCAAAGATGAGCTCAATCCATTCATCCTAGCTCCACGTGCAATTTTTCAAAGTTTCTGACCAGAATGCAACTTTGTGAAGTAAGTACTTTCATGGAGTTTCCAAATGGGATGAAACTTTGCAATCCTCTCAAATATTCCAAATAACTAGCCTCCACCCAGATTCAGCTCATTTCAGTGATATATGTGAGCACATGAGCAATTCTTGTTTTCTGTCCAAATTTCCAGTTTGTGAAGCAAGTATATTTTCTCTTGCTCCATTATGGCTAAAAATATTTCCAAGCCTTCTCCTATCCATATGGTCCACCTACCCAAGATTTTGGCTCATTCAATTAGCCAATATTTTCCTAAATTTTTCCCAAGTTTCTGGTCAAAAGTGATGCTTGTGAAACAAGTACCAATTTGGCAAGTCCATTTGGTATTACCTTTTTGCAGCATGAATATATGACCAAATCATGGATATTTGCCAAGTGGTAGCTCTATCCAACACTCCTAGTGAGTGTTTCTTCCTCTTTCGTTTTCGGACATATTTTAGTAGTTGCAAAGCAACTATGTTAAATAATTGTCCTAATGGACTCATAACCCCCAGGACTGTAGTCCTTTCTACCCAAAGCCTTCCAGACAACAAGTTTACCTTTTTAACCTCTCTGGTTTTATCTATAGAATGTTGCCAGGTTTGTAACAGCAAACTTGTGAAGCTTTGTTTACTCAGCTCCCTTTGTCTCTCCCCGTTCATTTACCGTGGTAATACTCTACCTTGGAGAGACTACATTGTAGACATGAGCTGGCATCATTAAAGAACCAGAGCGCGCCTTGTCCATGGTGACCATGGGCGACGCCAGCCAAAACAGTGGTCTAGCCACTGTACTTGTCGGCAGTACTGCTCTGACCAGCTCTGGCGTCACCATTAATGTCCTACAGTCCCCCTTGGGCGTCCTCTTCACTCTGGACGACGCCCCCCCTCCATTTTCTTCTCCGGTGAACCGTGCCAACGAACGAACAGTGCGCACCCGTGAGCTCATTTTCTTCCTCGCCGGTGTCCTCTTCCTCCTTTCGTCTGCGAGCTCTGCTCGTTTCCGTGAGCCTCTGCGCCACGTACGCTTCCTCCTCATCAACTTCCGGTTCCCCCCCCCCCCCGTGACTGCTGCAGCTGGCAGAGCCTCGGCCAGACGCGCTCGGTGGTGCCCGGCTTGGGTGCTCCTTGCCCGGCTATAAATAGCCCATCCGCGACCCTCCCCTAGCAAGCCAGCCCTCCCAACCTCCAACCCACTCCCTCTGGTCCACCCCAGTGCCCGTGCTCGGCCGAATCCCTTGCTAGAGCCCGAAAATTTAGCCGGAGTTCGCCCACGGCCTCCGCGCCCAATCTCTCTCTCCGTCCGTCCCCTACCCCGTCCGAGCCCATGGATGGATGCGCCACCCTCCGGCGACCGTCCCTAGCCTGTCGCCAGCCTCTTTCCCTCACCGGAGCACCATGTCCACCCGAGCCCGAAGCCCTCCTCCGCCACAGGCCCTACTGCTCATGCTACAGCGCTCCTCGATGGTAGCTGACACCACCCCGAGATGCGCCTCTCCCCCCTGAGCATCTGGGTAGGTCGGCCGTCACAAGCAGTGGCCGGAGTCGCCGGCTAGCGCTGTCGGGGCGGATGCCTCCCTCGGCCAGGCGCGCACCTGCGTGGGAGGAAGAAGAAGCCAGGGCCAGGCGGGACCCACCTCGCGCGACCCCACCTGTCGGCGACAGAAGGGCCTGGCCCAGTGCCAGCGTGGATAAGTGGCGACGCCCCCGTCGCAAAGCCGTTTCCCTCCGTGGAAAGCGTATTCCTGGTTAGTACGTTTCCCAATTCAAAAAGCGTATTTTCCCCCTTCTTTGGCCGGAAATACGCTTTCCTGTGGAGAAAACGTATTCTCAAAAAAGACACATTATGTTTAAACTACTAGGGACCTGTTTGTAGAAGTATTTTTACAGACTAGTCCCTGAGCTTTAAACGTCCGTATCTTTTTACTCGAAACTCCGAATGAGGTGATTCCAACGCTCAATTTCTCTGTTCGTCAAGCCCTTTTTGATGGGACTATTTTCTTGATGTTTGCACATTCTTAAAATGACCATTTTGCCCTTGCTCGTAAACAGCCCCCTCCGTGAGAGAACTGTTTCTGGCAAATCTTTCCGCGATCGTTTCACACTTCTTCCCGGAGTATTTGTCGACCCCCAAGCAAGCCAATCTCTTATCATGAGCCCCGAACTTGCATGTTGAATTTGCTTGCACCTTGTGTGTGTGTGTAGTTGCAGTTGTTTCTTATCATTTTCATTTGCAGTTATTCCGTTATGCTTAACATGCATGCTTGTGTTTTCCTGATATCTTTTACCATGATAATTAGAATGTTGTTATTGATAATGCCATGTCACTACTCTACTTTATTTTCATGTCATCATTATAAAATGTTATGATGATTGTAATACACCATTGATATGCTAGTACTTGGTATTGTCATGTTCTTTATGATATAGTTGTTCATTGAGAAGCGTGGTATTTTATTAAAGCATTTGTATGTTGCATGCTAGTTGTTGCATTCATGTTAAAAATGTTTGCATGATCATTGATGATGGAGAATATATTAACATGACTTAATAATGACAAACCTCCTCGGTCATCGATGGTATCGAGTCATAGTGCCACCAAATCGAGCTTTTCTTTCTAGTGCAGCCACATTTGCCTATTATGGGTAGGCCCTAACTGGGTCTATTGTCATGCCTCTCGCTGGTGCCTCCAACGAGGGAAGGTTATGGGCAAGCGCTACCCTGATCAGGTAGGTGGACATAAGCCTTGTGTGCCCGGGTTTGGTTTTGAGCTCATGTCCCTGTTTGGGACCGTTTTTACCATCATGGTGGCCATTTTGGCACGACAGTGGCCGTTGGTGTCTTTGGTAGACACGGGGCCACCCATGACTTAGCCCGTGAGTCGCAGTGGCCGGGAGAGTGTCATGGCAGTAGGACGGTTTTGTCAGAATGCCGTTGGTCCACCCGAATGGGAGTGCGAGGCTACGGGTTCCGTGGTGTGGGTACAGTGCGCTACCTCTGCAGAGTGTATTTAATCTATTGATAGCCACGTCCTCGGTCATGGGCACAAGGTTTTAGTAGGTCACACCATCAGGTCTTGGTCGAAATGGAGGATAAACCTGAAGTAATTAAGTTGATGAATAATGTGTAACAAATAATGTGGTGGCTTGGACTATGAGATAGTCGTGAGAAGTCACAGTGAAGTTGATATGATCATGAGACGAGGTCTCGGTGAGTGTTGAACCAAGTGTGGTTCCGTTTGTGATCTATGAGTGATCACCATTTGGTTACAAGGTGACCTGTTGAGCCGACTCTGGTTCCGTTTGTGATCCGAGTGATCACCGTTTGGTTACAAGGTAACCCGTGGAACCGAGTATGGTTCCATTTGTGATCCGTGAATGATCATCGTTCGGTTGCGAGGCAACCTGTTGGTAAGAGAGTCCGAAAGAATAGGTGCACAAGTTTGGTTGCATTGCATGAGTAGTATGTTCTTATTTGCATTTAAAGGACCATGGTAGAACATGAGATGGTTGCATAAATTTAACATGTTATGTCTGCATTGGATATGACTCGTAGTTTATTTTCCGCATAGTTTCATGATGCCATGCCTGGTTTTGATTGAGCTTATGACATGTCTTGATGTGCCATGTTGTTGCCATGATAGTAGATGCCATGATGTTGTTTATGCTTATTTTGATCCATGTCTCTAGTTGATATCATGACATGCTTAGTTTCTGCTATGAGATAGGTTGTTGCAGACACTTGGTTTTTGCTTTGTCATCTATTTGTTTGGATGCTATGTATTTGGTTGTCTTGCAAGTACATTCAATGTACTGACCTGGCGTGTCATGCCAGTTTTGTAGGTTGTACCTGAACTGTTCGCTTGTTCCGTCGTGCTAGGCCATAATCTTGAAGACTTCCGCTGCCATTTAAATAGACTTCCGCTGCCATGTAAATAGCCTTAGGGCTATGCCAGAAGATTTTATTCATCAATGATGTAATCATATACACATGTATTTGATGAATATTCTTGTACCTGGAATGCTGTATCATGGACCTGTCATGCGTCAGGTGTTATCCTGGGCTGACGTGCGAAGGCCACCTGCAACATGCGGATCGGGGTGCCACATCACTTAGTATCAGAGCAGCCAGGCTGGCATAGATTATCCTAGCATTAGATCACCGCTACCATCAACCCGCAATGACCCTAAGGGCTTTGACCCATCCCTGGCATCCGGCATGGCCACTATTAATCAATAGGTGGCGCAGTCAAGACCGACACGTCCTCACCCCGCTATCCCTGCCTAGTTATCCATGGAGTGAGTAGCAACCCTATCCTTTCTGGTCGGCCGCACCGCTTACTGTCGGTGGAAACGACACCTATGGGATCACAAGAATCCCTACTACGGTTGCAGGGCGCGGGGTAGTGAGAAGAGCGGGATCATCAGTCAACACAAGCAGTCAGGTCGTTTACCCAGGTTCGGCCCGCAAGGATGCGTAATACCCTAGTCCTGCTTTTGTGTGTATATCGGCGTTCTTTGAGTTCTTGAGCTAGCTACGATGAGTGTAACTTGTCCAAGTATCTGAGTTCTTCTCCTGGATGCCTCGGGCCTCCTTTTATAGTCAAGGGGATTGCCATAGTGGCACACAGCAGGTGGCATCGGTGTACTGTGGCTAAGCTTATCGCCAAGCCATTACGGGACAAGACGCATTTAATGCGCCCCTTAGGTGTCCCCTTCACTTTATCGCCGCCTCGCTCTACTCCGACATGCGCCCGGGCCAGCGAGGCGGTCAGCGCCATGTAGGCTGGCAAGCTGTTGAGGTGACTCGATGGTAGGGCCTTCACGAATATTTGCATGCCACCACATAGGCAAGCACTGAGTTGGCTTGGAAGCCTCATATCGACACGCAGGTGCTTGCCTAGCTGGTGGGTTGGCAGCTGCATGGTAGCGGTGGTGAAAACTTGGCAAGCGTGGGCCTGACTGTGGCCCCGCGGATGTCCTCGACAAGGGCCTTGCTGGGGCCCCGGCAAGGTTCTTGCCGTGGTGTTGTGGTCGTCCCCGGCAAGGATCTTGCTAGGGGTCTTGTGGGTTTCCATGACAAGGATCTCGCCGAGGTTTGTCGTCTTTTAATCCTCATATGATTTGGAGTGTTTATTATCTTCACAAAGATCCGCATGCCATCATGGAGGCGCCCCCCGAGCCTTGGTCCCAACGTGGTTGGTGGTGTTGGAAAACCTGGGGCTCAAGGGTGGCGCGCCCAGCTGGCATTGGGCAAGTTGCCCCGACAAGGTTCTTGCCATGGCTGCGAAGGCTGCCCCCGAGAAGGGTCTTCCTGGGGGAGTCCACATCGCCCTCTTGCTTTTTGTGTCTTGGCGTTGCTTTGACCATCTTGCGGCTTTGACTCCCTGTCCCTGCCCTGCTTAAGAGTGGTCGTAGGCGTGGCTCTGACTGCCCGTGCATAGGTAAAGGGGTACAAAGTAGTGCCCTTACTTCTGTATACCAACAGGAGCCCTCGGGTCTGGGCCACACATAAGCGTAACACGTTGTTGGGACAGGCCAAGAACGGTGCGCGAGCAGGCGGGGTTGATTTTATTGAGGTGATTTTTCCGCCCGCTGCGCTTCCCCACGATCGCGTTGAACGCGTGATGTGGGGATCGTGCGCGGGGGTGATCGAAGCACGCCTGCGTCATCTTGCGGTGAACAGTAAAGAGGCGGCTTGCGTGTCCCTTCGAGACTGCAGGGCCGCTGATCATTTACTCTCCACGCGTGGGAACTGTCGTTCCACGCGTCCCGTTATGCCCGCCCCTCGCGCCATGTCCGCTGCATGCACGGTGCAGGGCGGGTAACAGGTGCATGGAATATGGGAAGACATGCACGCGTGGGTTGATACCCACGCGCCTTTAATTGGGCGGGGAGGGCGGTCGACGGCCTCGCCCGCTGTCACCTTAATGAGCGGGATTGGCTGAGAGGGGCGGCTGAGCCCTGACCCCGCCCCTTTATAAGGAGGGGATCGGGAGGGACGACACCCCTCAGTCCTTCGCCATCCTCCTCTTCCCATCCCTGGTTCTTCATTCCTTCTGCCATGGCGAGAGGGTGCGCTGACGCTTCGATGGTGGCGCCAAGGGTCTCTGCTCGACAACGCGCTGCTCCTCCCCACGAGCCCGTGGTGGCGGAACCAGCCACGAGGGGAAGGGGGAGGGGCGAGGCCGAGGCCGCCGTGGCGCTCGGGGAAGAGGAGGACGGGGCGGCGCATCGGCCTCGCCTCCGCCAGCGGCCCTTCCCGCAATGGACGGCCATGTCGGGGACCAGCCCCACAAGTTCTTCATTAGGCTGCGCTGGCCGGCGCATCGCGTCTTTGTCTCCCTACTCCATTCGCTCGGGAGATGGAGCTCGACTCGCCGCAGGCGCTGAGGCTGCACATGAGGGGCTGCAGGAACAACGGCACATGGGCCGACATTGATTTCCCAGCCCCTCACGTCATGTACCTTCGCCGCGGATGGAAAACCTTTGCTCGCATCCACAGCCTGACGGCGGGGCCTCTCTGTCAAGGTCTACGGCAATTTTGGAACTCGCCTGAAGTGTTGTGTGGAGAGCTCCTCGGATGATGAAGACTCGTCCTCAAGCGAGAGTGACGAGGAGGACAACGGCAACGACGACGAGGGTAGCAGGCAAGAGGATGATGGGTCCGACTAGGTGTCAGACCCCCCACCCCGGGGCGGTGCCGGCAGTAGCAGCATATGCACTGGGTTCCTTCTCCCGGTGGAGCCGGCTCCTTGAACTTCTCGGGGTCGTCTCCTTGGGCGGCTGGCGTGGGAAAGACGGAGAAGGTGAAGAAGGCGGGTGGCAGGCCATCAAGTTGCAGTACTTCGGCACCGACGCCTCCATAGCGTATTGACGGACCGCTGCCTCATCTTCCAGCCTTCTTCCCAGCACCATCATCACCAGCCCTCCTCTAGGCGGCCACCGGCATCTTCTCTTGGCGCCTTCTGTTACTCGTACCTCGCCTAGGCGCTGCTCCTGCCCTCTTACCTTCTTGTTCTGTTTCCTGAGGAGAGGGACAAGAAAGGGATTACAGGCACCTTATCTTTTTTTCGCTTGTAAGCCTACATGCCTTAGTTAGATATAAAACTTGTAATCCCCCTGTTCATGTTTACATTTCGTATGAATTGTACCCGTATGGAACATATTAATGAAAAAAGGTGCTTGTCGGGTCTTGTGTGTGTGAGCAAAGCCCATACCAAGGAACGAATCCTTGTTATTTTTAACATAAACATCGTTGCTCGGCAACAGGCTTGCCTCCCCCCTACTTCATTCGACCATACTCACGCCTTTGGCGGAGGCAGGGGCGGGCCCTATGCTTGCTTCCTTGCTGCAGCGGCTACAACCCAATTCTGAACCAAGAAGAGGTTCTCGACGGCAGGAATGGAGGGAGCACAGCAGCCTTGGAATAAAACGAGGCTTCATACGTCCCAATTTTATACGG
This sequence comes from Triticum aestivum, assembly GCF_018294505.1. Taxonomy (NCBI): domain Eukaryota; kingdom Viridiplantae; phylum Streptophyta; class Magnoliopsida; order Poales; family Poaceae; genus Triticum; species Triticum aestivum. The sequence goes on along the minus strand of NC_057795.1, from coordinate 372,008,683 downwards.
AAATCCATAACAGGGGATAAGAAAACTTATCTAAATCCGCAGCCCCCCGGCAACCCTAGCTTGTCGTGGGTGGGCCTTTGTGTCTTCAGCCCCCGGCAAGCTTGGCTTGCCAGGCCCGGAGCATCGTCTTGTTCTCTTCCTTCCACTTAGCTTCGCAGAAACATTTATGTACCCTGCGAACCAAAGAGGGTGGACAGGAACAAAGAGACGCAAACTCCACCTCTATGCTAGGGGTTAGTCGCTGCTAAGCACTATCAACCCTAACCGAGGGAGAGACTCAATCTAGCATGCATGCTATAACTTAGGGCGCCAGCACTTCGCTTATTTATGCTCAGGGTCTGCGTCTGGCTTTGTATAGAGAGTTACATGCCTTGTCAGCAAGGCTTGTACAAAAGGTGGCTTGCCGGGGGCCCCGGCAGCCGCGCCTTAAGGGTAAAACTTGCGAAGATGCTCGATGTTCCAGGAGTTGCTCACTGGAATGGCATCTTCGGTCTCTAGGCGGACTGCACCAGGCCTGGTGACTCGTGTTACCCGATAAGGGCCATCCCACTTCGGCGTCAACTTGTTGGAATTCTTGGCCGACTGAACGCGCCGAAGAACAAGGTCGCCTTCCTCAAAGCTTCGAGCATGAACCTTGCGGCTATCATAGCGGCACAAGGCTTGCTAGTAGCGTGCTACTCTCACAGCCGCCCGAAGACGATCTTCCTCGAGGAGCGTCGTGTCATCTTGCCGTAATCGCTCTTGCTCAAGCTCATCATAAGAGAGAACTCGAGGTGACTCGTATATGAGTTCCGTGGGGAGAACTATTTCTGCCTCGTAAACCAAGGCAAAGGGTGTCTGGCCGGTGGCTCGATTTGGCGTTGTTATGATCGACCAAAGAACCGTCGGCAACTCGTCGATCTAGTGCCTTCTGCTCTTGTGCAGCATGTCAAAAGTCTTCGTTCTTAGGCCATGCAGCACTTCAACATTTGTCCTCTCTGCTTGGCCGTTGCTCCGTGGGTGTGCCAATGAAGCAAAACAGACATTGCTGCCGAGGTCTTCAATACATTGCATGAAGGTGTGGCTTGTGAACTGTGTGCCGTTGTCGGTGATGACTCTGTTCGGCACACCAAAGCGGTAGACCCCTTAAAGAATTTGACGGCCGACTGTGCGGTTACCTTCCTCACGGCTTCCACTTCCGGCCACTTTGTGAACTTGTCCATTGCAACATACAAGTACTCAAAGCCCCCGACGGCGCAGGGAAAAGGGCCCAGTATGTCGAGCCCCTAGACCGAGAATGGCCAGGAGAGAGGGATTGTCTGCAAGGCTTGAGCTGGCTGATGAAGCTTCTTTGAATGGAACTGGCACGCTTCACACTTGGTTACTTGTGTCGTCACATCCTGGAGGGCAGTAGGCCAGAAGAAACCTTGCCGGCAAGGGCCCTCGACCCTAAGTGGGAGCCACATATGCCTCCGTGTATCTCTGCCAACAGCTCCAGTCCTTCCTCCCGGGGGATGCACTTCAATTTCACTCCATTCAGACTTTTTCTGTACAGAACACTATCAACGAACTGGTACAGAGCAGACCAGCGGGCTACTCTCTCTGCTTCTTCCTGCTCATCAGGAAGCTCCTTGTTTGGAGGAATCGGACGGTATGCTGCTCCCATGCTGGAGCTTGTGGCTTGACGACAAGGACCAAAGGAATTTCCTCCGCCGCGGGAATGGTTGCCTGCACGGCAAGGGCTTGTCACCCCGCTGGAGTCGGTTGTCCCACGGTAGGCTCAACGTCCACGGCAACATCTTCGCCGGTGGCTCCAGGGAGCTCGGTGGGGAAGTACCTGCCGGGGCCCGACTTCCTCTGCTTGTTCGGCTCTGTCGATGGTTCGACGGATGGTTGAGTCAACCGAAGCACAAAAGTACCTGGTTCCACAGGTAGCTTGAGGGCAGCGTGCTTCGAAAGGTAGTCGGTGATATCATTCTCCACTCGGGGGACATGCTCTATCTGTATACCATCAAAGCGCTCCTCTAGTTTCCTCACTTCATCCACGTAAGCCTCCATCAACGGGCTTTGATAATCCTTGTTGACCTGCCTGACGACAAGCTGTGAATCACCCCTGACGATGAGCTTCTTGACCCCAAGGTCTGCCGCGATCCTGAGACCGGCAAGCAATCCCTCGTACTCGGAAGTATTGTTCGTCGACATCTCCCTGGGAAAGTGCATCTGGATCACGTACTTGAGGTGCTCTCTAGTGGGTGCGACGAGCAGCACACCAGCATCGGCGCCTTGTAGCGAAAAAGCCCATTAAAGTACATAATCCAGTTGCGACTTGTTTCCTTGCCGGAGAGAGTGGTCTCCTGGATCTCTTCGTCGGGCGTCGAGGTCCATTAAGCAATGAACTCCGCCAGGACTCTGCTCTAAATCATTGAGGTGCTTTCGAACTTCAAACAAAATTTGACAGTTCCAAGGCCCATTCCACAATCCTCCCCATTGCATCTGGGTTATGCAGTATCCGTTGCAATGGGAGGCGTGTGACAACGGTGATCTCGTGCGCTTGGAAGTAATGAAGCAGCTTCCTCGAGGCCATAAGGAGGCCGAAGAGCAATTTCTGCACACCGGAGTACCTCGACCTAGCCCCCTGCAGAAGGGAGCTGACGAAGTAAATTGGGTGCTGCATCATTTTCTTCTTCTGCACCACTTCACTTAGTTGTGTGGGCCCTGTCGTACTAGTGTCAGACCTTGCCGGGGGCCCAGTCTTGCCGGGACTAGGCCCTACTGGGGAAAGTTCTGGTTCGCCATCCGTGAACTCTGCCGTTGCCACTGCCTCTTCTTCGACCTCCCTCTGCACCACTAGTGTGGCGCTAACCACTTGATTCATTGTTGCTAGATACAGCACCAACGGTTCTTGTGGTTTGGGCACAACCAACACTGGCGTAGATGAGAGGTATTTCTTCAAATCCTGCAGCGCGGCCTTGGCCTCCAGGGTCCACTCCATTGGGCCCCCATTTTCCAAGATCTTGGAAAAGGGAAAGGCACGCTCAGCGGACTTGGAGATGAATCTGCTCATGGCAGCGACACAACCAGTGAGTCGACGCACCTCCTTGATCCGCTTAGGTGCCTCAATCTGCTTGATGGCCTTGATCTTCTCTGGGTTTGCCTCAATCCCACGTTGTGACACAAAGAACCCGAGAAGCTTGCCGGACGGGACACCGAAAGAGGTTGATCTTGCACAAATTTGCAAATGTCTCTTCCAAATCTTGCACAAGTGTTGCCTTGTCCTTGGTTTTGACCACTATGTCATCCATATAAGCTTCCATATTTCTATGTAGCTAGGGCTCAAAACCAATTTGGACTTCTCTTGCAAAGGTTGAGCTAGCACTCTTCAACCCGAAAGGCATACGTAAAAAGCAATGCGTACCACATGGGGTGATGAATGCTATCTTGTCCTCATCTTCTCGTGTCATGAAGATCTGGTGGTAGCCTGAGTAGGCGTCAAGGAATGATAACAGGTCGCACCCAGTCGTGGAGTCAACAATCTGGTCGATGCACGGCAACGGGAAAGGATCTTTCGGACAAGCCTTATTGATATCTGTGTAATCAATACACAACCTCCATTTCCCGTTTGCCTTGCGCACCACCACCAGACTGGCCAACCACGTCGGATGGAGTACCCCTCTAAGCAAGCATGTCGCCTCTAGCTTCTTGATCTCTTCCGTGATGAACTCCTGCCTCTCCAGAGCTTGCTTCCTGACCTTCTTCTTGACGGGCCGCGCATGAGGACAGACAACAAGATGGTGCTCAATCACTTCCTTGGGAACGCCGGAAATGTCGGATGCTTGCCACGCAAACACATCGACATTCGCCCATAGGAAAGTGACGAGCTCGTCTTCCTATTTGTTGTCGAGGGTGGAGCTTATGGTGAAAGCCCCTCCTATGTTGTTCTCTCTGATGGACACCGTCTTGGTATCTGGTGGAGCAGCTCTGGACTTCTTGCTCTTGCCGATGGAGCTCTCTGGCAGGTCCTCAATGGGAGCACAACACCCCGAAGAGGTGCGCTTGCCGGAGTGGGTGTGAGAGGTCTCTCCGGTCTTCTTCCCCCCACCCCCCGGGGGGGAGGGGGCTTCAACAGCAAGAGCAGGAGCCTTGGTGGCAGCTGCTGCAACTGCTTCCCGGTAGAGTTAGTCAACGCAAATCGGCGCATCTTTCTTGTTGGAGGGGACGGTGATGATGTTCATTGGCCCGGGCATCTTCAGCGTGTTGTAGGCATAATGGGAAGCCGCCATGAACTTGGCCAGTGCTGGGCGGCCAAGGATCCCGTTGTAAGGTAGGGGGATCTAGGCCACATCAAAGACAATCCTCTCCGTCCTGTAGATCAACTCGCCTCCAAACGTCACGGGCAGCGTGACCTTTCCCTTTGGCTGGCTCCTCCCCAGGTTGACCCCTTGAAACGTGTCCGTCTCTTTGAGGTCTCCATCAGGGATCTACAGCCTTTTGATCACAACAGGCGAGATCCAGTTCAGACTGGCCCCACCGTGAACTAGCATCTAAGTCACCTTGAGGTTGCGAATCGTTGGCGAGACCAACAATGGCAAACACCCGACCGCAGTAGTCCGATCAGGGTGGTCCTTGGTGTCGAAGATGATAGGCGTGCTGGACGACTTCAGTGGCTTCCGTGCATCGAGTGATGGCTCCACCGCTATGATCTCACGCGCCCACTGCTTGTGCTGGCAGTGAGATGTGTGCAGCGAGGCGCCACCATTGATGCACATGGCCTCTGTAGCTTTCTGAAACTCATGGTTGTCGGACTCGTCGTCCTCATCATGATCATCGTCTTCCTGCTTCTTATCGCGGCCCCGGGCGGGCCTCTCTTGCTGGTTATCCATGCCACGGTGGCCTCCTTGGCCGCCATGCTTATTGCCGGATCCTTCAGCACCGTCTTGGCCCTTCTCCTTGTCCCACCTTTCATATTCAGCTTTCTGCTTCTCAGCGAGCAGCTCAACTTGTCGGCAGTTCTAGAGGTCGTGGCCTTTGGTGCGGTGAATCTTGCAATACTTCTTGTTAGAGCCCCCTGGCTTGTCGCGGCCGCCAAGGCCCGGCAAGCGGCACACCCAGCAACTTCCTTGTCGGGGTCGCTCGCCTTGGCCTTCTTGGCGGTGCCGGTGTCGTCGGACCCCTCGACAGTAAGTACAGTCTTGCCCTTGCGCTTCCTGTTACGGTGGTGGCCCTTCTTCGTCGGGGCAGCGCCATCGTCGATCGTGGAGTCGGTTTCCGCACTAGCGTCCTTGCCGGGGTACTTCCTCCTCTCTTCCGCCCGAGCGCACCTATCGGCCGGAACATAAAGTTCGGCCACATCCCTGACTTTGCTCATCGCCAGCTCCTGACGCATCTTGCGGTTACAAACATTCTGATGGAATGCGCTGATCACGATGGCAGGATGAACGTCTGGGATGTTATACTACACTCGGCTGAACCTTTGGATGTACTTGCGCAGGTTTCCTCCTTCCTTCTGGGGGATGACGTGCGAATCGCTCGCCTGGCCATGAGCTTGATGGCCTCCAGTAAAGGCGCCAACAAACTCATGATACAGATCCGACCAAGAAGAAATGGAATCCACCGGCAAGTGCATCAACCATGACATAACATTGGGCTTGAGCGCTAATGGGAAGTAATTGGCAAGCACCTTATCATCGCGGGCCCTAGTAGCTTGCATCGCGATAGTGTAGATGCTGAGGAACTCTGACGGGTGAGTCTTGTCGTTGTAATTCTTGCCGACATCGGGCTTGAACTGGAACTGCCGCAGCTCACGGGTGAAGGCCGGGCAACCCACCTCGTAGGGTAGGCCACTATAGCCTCCCAGTGCTGGGTGGTCCATAGTGGGCCCTGCCCGCCTGTCTGACTGGTGGCGCACATCACGCCGGCGCTCGATGGTGGTTCGAGCGTCTTCAAGGGCTCGCTCCCAAAGAACTCGATGCTGGTCAGGGTGGGTTCGCGGATCGGACGGCGCTATGGAGATATCATCACGAGTGTCATCGTGACGGATCGACACCCGCGGTGGCTGGCATGGAGGAGGAGAATGCACCGTGGCTGCATTGCCCCCGGCCCGTCCACCGTTGGCATGCGGTGGCTCAACGGAGCAGCGGCCTATGGGCCCCACTGGTCGCGGCTCATCTTTGTTGGCGATGCCGACGAGGCTCCGGACAGTGGCTCTCCACTCGTCGAGCCTCTCCGCAGTAGGAGGAAAGTCGAGGAGCAGTTGCACGCGCGCCAGAGCTTCTGTTGGTGTGGGCGGCGGCGAAAGCTGCGTGGACTGTGATGCGTTTCGACTTCTGACTATGTTAGAAGGAGCTCTATCACGGCCTTGCGACCGTCCACCATTTTTGCCAGCACCTCGGCGTGCATGATGGCCTTCCTCGTCCCGTGAAGGATGCACGGACTCTTCCCAGGGCGGTGCCCAGGGTCACCAGCGGGGTGGCGCTGCTCATTGCGCACAACTTGGGAAGAACACGCCATGGGCGCAGGCATTGGTGTCTTGGAGGCCGCCGCTCCGCCGTCAGGCGGCACAGCGATGCCCCTGGAGGGCCCCGCGCCGCCTGCAGGGGGCCCAACTCCGTCTCTGGAGTTTGCGGCATGCGGCTCGTCGCCTGGCCCACGAACGACGCCGCTCGCCAGGCCCGGACTGCCAGGGTGTTGTGGGTGTTCACGGGTCGTGCCACGGGTTCTTTCCGTGACTGGCCCACTACTGGTCTGCACCGGTACAGGCAGTCCGGTCCCGAATGAACCGGTCACCGTGGTCATCTTCCTCTTGGGAGCCATGGCGGCGAAGAACTGTTCTACTAGCTGCTAAACCGGATTCTCACAACTGCGCCCCTACTTGGCGCTCCAAAGATGTCGGTGGAAACGACACCTATGGGGTCACAAGAATCCCTACTACGGTTGCGGGGCGCGGGGTCATGAGAAGAGCGGGATCAGCAATCAGCACAAGCACTCAGGTCGTTTACCCAGGTTCGGGCCGCAAGTATGCGTAATACCCAAGTCCTGCTTTTGTGTGTATATCAGTGTTCTTGGAGTTCTTGAGCTACCTACGATGAGTGTAACTTGTCCAAGGGTCCGAATCCTTCTCCTGGATGCCTCGGGCCTCCTTTTATAGTAAAGGGGATTGCCATAATGGCACACAGTAGGTGGCATCGGTGTATTGTGGCTAAGCTTATCACCTAGCCATTACGGGACAAGATGCATTTAATGCGCCCCTAAGGTGTCCCCCTCACTTTATCGCCGCCTCGCCCTGCTTCGACACGCGCCCGGGCCAGCAAGGCGGTCAGCGCCATGTAGGTTGGCAGGCTGCTGAGGTGGCGTTGTGGTAGGGCCTTCACGAAGATTTGCATGCCACCACATAGGCATGCGCTGAGTTGGCTTGGAAGCCTCACATCGACACGCAGGTGGCTGCCTAGCTGGTGGGCTGGCAGCTGCATGGGAGCGGTGGTGAAAACTTGGAGGGCGTGGGCCTGGCTGTGGCCCCATGGATATCCTTGGCAAGGGCCTTGCCGGGACCCTGGCAAGGGTCTTGCCTTGGTGTTGTGGTCGTCCCCGATAAGGATCTTGTTGAGGGTCTTGTGGGTTTCCTCGGCAAGGATCTCGCCGAGGTTCGTCGTCTTCTAATCCTTATCTGATTTGGAGTGTTTCTTGTCTTCACAAAGATCTGCATGCCATCATGGAGGCGCCCCCCGAGCGTTGGTCCCAACGTGGTTGGTGGTGTTGGAAAACCTGGGGCTCAAGGGTGGCACGCCCAGCTGGCATTGGGCAAGTTGCCCCGGCAAGGTTCTTGCCGTGGTTGCGAAGGCTGCCCCCGGTAAGGGTCTTGCCAGGGGAGTCCACCTCGCCCTCTTGCTCTTTGTTCCTTGGCATTGCTTTGACCATCTTGCGGATTTGACTCCCTGTCACTGTCCTGCTTAAGAGTGGTCGTAGGCGTGGCTCTGACTGCCCGTGCACAGGTAAAGGGGTACAAAGTAGGGCCCTTACTTCTGTATAGCGGAACTTACCTTTCGCCATTAAGGGAAAGGGGCCACACCATGCGGGCATGTCCTGGGTAGCTGCCTATAAATCCCCTTTCCGCTAGCCGTATCGCTCGCCCCTCAGTCAGCCATGTCCCTGCAGAAAAGCTTAGCTAGTAGCTCCCCAGCCATGACTAGCAGCTTCAAAACTTCCAAGTATTACACCCGCACCTGTGCCGTCAACCACACTGGTTTTCCACCCCTTCTTACCGAGATGATCACCAAAGCCTTTGGCTGTAAAGCTAGCTCCGAATACCTGGTGTTCCAATCGACACCCGTCCCTCACCTTCATCGCATTGATGCAAGAGTGCACATCAGCCTAGGTCCCGCAATAGATGGTAGCCTTTGGTTTTTCAGGGTAGAGCCATGCCTACCACTGATTTAGCCATTTAGGCCACTGCTGTGGAGGCTAGGCTTCACCTCCGAACCAAGTTCCCGCATGGGGCAACGAGGCGGGAGTTCTGCTTCTTCCCCATTGTGGCAGAAGCAGGAATGCAGCCTTCTCCCGCTATCCAAGGAGATGACCCTGCAATCGCTCGCCTGGTGCAATACATCACTACCCATGGGATGATGATTGCAAAGATGCTTGCCGAGTTTAGGACCATGGACAATGATGTGGTACGAGTCATCAAGGAAGCTTATCGCGAGGCTCGCAAATTCACATCTCAAGCAGTTTGCCCAATGCCATCCAAACCAGTGCTACCCTCTCAGCCTGTGCTGTGGTCTAAGCCCAACATCGTCACCCTCGACAAGGCTCTTTTACAGATCCACCAGAAGCTTTTGCTTGGACCGATTGCAGCCACACCTCCAGCAATAGAGCATCAACCCATAGTAGTGTCAGATGATGAAGATGGAGATTGGCTCAGTCTTCATCCTCCTGGAGAGCCCCATCAAGGTCAGTCTTCTGCATGACCTCAGCCACGTAGTCAGTAGTTTCTGCTAGTCGATCGGTCAGTTGGTTCATCTTTGATAGGAGGATAGAACCATGTATCCCGAAGTAAGTAGTTTTGTTTAGGGTGTAGCGCATTCGTGCTTGTTGTATGTTGTTACTGTTGTAACCCATATGCTATGTATGCTTGCTTGCTTTTGTTTTTGTTTTTGTTTTGCATGTCTCTCTGTCAAGCAGAAATGTTTGACAGGGTTGGCACTAGCAAGATTTTAATCAATACGACACATACACTAAAAACAACATTGACTCGTTCCAAGTCTCTAATAAAATGCGCGCTGGTGTAGGTATATGCATACCAGGATTACATATACCCACTAGCATTAAAACACTTTAGTATGATTTGTCTGGTGTGTTTTTCCATTGCATGTTTATTGCATCTGTCTGTTTGTTAGTTTAGATTTTACTGCATACTACACGCATACCTGGTTCACCCACGAGTACATTTGAACAGTACTCGGGGGAATGCAAAGTCACATATCCTTCTCTATCTGTGCATACCCCGTGTGCCGGATTTCTAGACACAGAGCCTCGAAGAGGCATTTTCATGTGGCCATTTCTCGTCCCTAAATCTTTTTCGTTAGCTCCAATTGCATTTCCTGAGAATTGCTGCCAGCTTTATTTCTCTCGATCTAGTCCAACTACCCTGATACAGATGTTAACCCACAGGTTTTACCCTGGAGTGGTTATCTTTTCTTTTGTGCGGTAACCCTAGGAATCTCGAGGACGAGATTCTTTTAAGGGGGGAGGTTTGTAATAGCCCCAAAATTGGGTTATCAATTTTTGTGCTGTTATTTCTTCCTGGCACTCATTTTCAAAATCTTTCTCCTGAGTTTGTTGGATGACTCTGAGAATTCTTTTCATTCCAACCTTTCAAAACTTGCTCATGTCTTTTTCAGTGGGCAAGACCTCAGTTGCATCATCTCAAACCCTTATTCCAAAATTTTGGAATTTGAATGTGGTTGTTGTGATCAAAAAGGAGCCATTGTTTTCCTTGATCTGTTGATCATCCCATCTGTTCCTAGAGACCCTCCTATCCTTTTAAACCTTGGATGTGCAAAAATATTGCCTAGTCCCATGCAATAGTTTTGAATTATGAATTATTCCTTTTCTTGCCTTTTTGAGGAATAAAATCCAAAGGCATATATAGCCATCTCCTAAATTAATGTGAATTGGTGGAGTTGATAATTATGCCTAATCCAAGCTCTCGCAAAGATATTGGCCATAATCAAATTAGGAAAATTCCCTTTTCCTATTTTATGCCAATATTGCATTTCTGCCTTTTTCTAAAGGAACTACTAATTTTATAGCAAAGAAAATTCCCACATAAATGGTGGAGCTTGTCCTTGCTATATAATCACTAGTTCCATCTTTATCTCATGTTCCACAGATCAAAAATTGGGCACATGATCCAATGCAAGTTTCTGCCTTCACTGAAATTTTACAAAGGAAGTGCTTTATTCCTAATTCCAATTGAGGTGCCGTTTGGCAGGGTGATTAGCCTTGCTAAATCACCTATGAATACAAAAGATTAGCTCAATCCATTCATCCTAGCTCCCTGTGCAATTTTTCAAAGTTTCTGACCAGAATGCAACTTTGTGAAGTAAGTACCTTCATGGAGTTTCCAAATAGGATGAAACTTTGCAATCCTCTCTATCGGGGCATTGCTGATTCCCGCCAACACCTATGGGGACAGGGCCCCTTTTCGGTTCGGTGGGGGGCGGAGAGCGCACGAAGAGCGGATCGAGGCAGTGCACGCGGGGGGGATTTTTACCCAGCTTCGGGCCGCACGGATGCGTAAAACCCTACTGCTGCTTGTTTGTGTATATTGGATTCTTGCTCAGGAGCGATGGACGCTGCCAGACTGAGCGCAAGAGTGTTTCTGGTGTTCAACGAGCCGAGCTGGCCGAGTCTCTGAACTCCCCGACCTTTGGAACCCTTTCTACGTTGCGCTTGGGCCTCCTTTTATACTCAAGGGGTCACCGACAGGGGGCAACGTAGACAAGAAGGGTAAAAATGGAAAAGGATGTGGTAGGTATAGCTACCGCTACTGTGGATACAGTGCACCCTACCTAACTCTGACGGCAGGGGACAAGGGCATTAAATGCCTGTCTGAGTCTCCTAAACAGTGCAAAAGGTGACCGTTAGGAGTGCCACCATTTGCCACGATGGGCTTCTCTTCATCTCCGCTTGCCACCACGTACCCCTAGCTGCACGGCCTCCCGCCACGTGCGCTCTGGGAGAGTCCCAGAGTGACACGTTAGCAGGTGAGCTGGAGCACGGGCACGCAGTGGGGGTTTCCCGCGGCAAGCTCCTTGCCGCGGCCGTCATCTTGTCGCGTCTGGAAGCTTGTCGCTCGCCGGATCTTGCCGGGACGCAGGGCGCGTCGCGGCAAGCTTTCTTGGTATGTCTTGAGTGGCCTTCCAGGCAAGCTCCTCTCGCCGGGGTCTCGTCTCTTCCCGGCAAGCTCCTCTTGCCGGGGCCTTGGTTGGCCTTCCCGGCAAGCTCCTCTTACCGGGGCCTCGGTTGGCCTTCCCGGCAAGCTCCTCTTACCGGGGCCTTAGTTTGAGTACTTTGTTCTTGAGTGGTCTTTAAGGGAACCACGGAGTGTCCTGGCGGTCACCCGGCAAGCCTTGCCGCGGGGAGCTGCAACTGCCCGTGCACGAGTTCGGGGTAATAGGGTACCCCTACTCTAGTACACCAACAGGAGCCCCCGGTCCTGGGCCATACACGGTGCCGAGCGCTGTTGGGCCAGGCCCAAAATAGTGCACGGGCACGCACGGCCTAGGTCACGCCGAATCTAACTCTGCTCCCACCGCGCACGCCCAGAACGACACGCGTCAAACGCGGCGTCGTGGGAGAGATCGTGGGAGTTTGTTCACTTGGAAAGCCGAAACGTCCTCCCCGTCCCTCTTTATAAGCAGGGTAAACAGGGGCATTTCCTCCGTCCTCGCCATTCGCTGTTGCAATCTCAGAAGCCTCCGTCGCCCTCCTCTGCTTCCAAAGTCGAAAGAAGGCAGCGCTCCGCTCCCGCCGCCGCCGCCACCACCAGTGCCGTCGATCTCCCCCATCGCCTCCGCCATGCCTCCGAAGCCTGGAAAGGGGAAGGCCACGAAGGCCGCGACCGCGAAAGCTGTGAAGTCGACCGAAGCGCAACGGCTTGAGGCGCTGCGGAAGGAGCGGGCTACTCCCCCCCCCCCCGAGCTCTCCGCGGAGGAGCTGAGGGAGTGGTACTATCTCTTCTGGTCGACGGAGACGCGGGCGCATCCGCGCACAAAGGTACTCTCCGTCGTCGCCTCGCGAGCAGCTCCAGCTAACGGGTATCCTTTCTTCGCCATGTTCTTCTACCGCGGGCTCTGCCCGCCATTCTCTGATTTCTTCTGTGATATTATGAACACCTACGGACTCCACCTCCTTGATTTCACCCCCAACGTTGTTCTGACCATGGCAGTTTTCGCCCATCTATGCGAAAACTTTGTCGGAGTCCACCCCAACGTAGCTCTCTTCCGCCATTTCTTTATGCCCCGTGTCGAGAGAGGGGAACCTCTTGCCGGCGGGATTGCCTGGATCTCGCGGGCTGGCAAGAAGGAGACTTATCTGGAGGGGGAACTCCGCAGCAAGTGGGACGAGTGGAGAGCAGATTGGTGCTGCATTGTAGAAGAGAGCCCGCAGCCGTTCACCGCCCTGCGCCAAGCCTCAGCAGTGCGCGGCAATGACTGGAGCACTCTATCCGTGGATGACGACAAGCTGACGATCGCCACCACTCGGATCTTGCGTCTCAGGCATGCCGGGTTGACTGTAGGAGCTGTCGGCGCAGATTTCCTTCGCCGGCGCATCGCCCCTCTGCAGGCGAGGGGGAGACCTGCCTGGGAATTTGGAGGCCCGGCGGATATAATGAGGTTGCGTCCAGGCCTTAACTTCAATTTCACCGTCCTTAAGGAGATATTCAAGCATGACCCACAGCATCCCGAGTGGTTCAGGTAGCCAGCAGGTGTCGTTCCTCTATGCAACAACTCCTCGCGCGACCGCATCTGTGCAATGATGCCGTTGTGTGACTCGCACGGGATCGCTCCAACTTGGCAAGAGCCCGCCGGCGACGTTGTGCAACAGTTCTTCGACAGCCTCGTGGAAGTGGCGGTCAATGCTGACGAGAAGAAACTCCTCACCCGCGACACCACTGAGCAAGAGATGGAGCGCATTGCCACCAGGGCGGAAGAGGCGGCGGCAGCCGCGGCCGCGGGTGAATTCGGGTTCACCGTGGAGGAAGCGGACGCGGCGTTGGCGATGAGCATCGCCGAACGGGAGCAGCCCGAAGAGGAAGAAGAGCTCGCCGCGCCCGACGCCGAGTCGAACGAGCCCGCCGAGGGTACGGGCGGCCCGCCACCTCCGGGGAGCTTGCCGGGAGCAGGACCCGGAATGCAGCCCCCAGTGCAGCCAAGAAGGCGCCTCAGTAGGATCGGGGATGCAGCAGGGCGGCAAGCTGGTCAACAGCCGCAGCGCCGCACGACGCGCTCCACCACGGCAAGTACGGTCGCCGCGGGGGCGCCTCCCATCGCAGTATCAACTGGGGCGGGGTCGTCTCGGGCTGGCGTCGCGGTCCCTGCCAAGCGGCCAAGGGATCCCACCCCTTCACCTCGCCGCGCCGGGAGTGGGCTGAACTTCGACCTCTCCGCGCTCAGCTCCGATGAGGAAGATGAAGAAGAGTAAGATTCCCTTGCTTGTTCTTGTAGTTCTTCAACTTGCTGATCTTGTCTTGCATCGGATCTGATCCACCCTGGACTCTCCTTTTCAGGACTCTAGCCCAGAGGGCGGCGAAGAGGGCCAAGGCTCAGGTGGTGGTCATCGAGGACGAGCCCACTGCGACGACAGGAGGCGCGTCCGAGACTACTCTACCGGACCCGGCCATCACTTCGCAGAGCAGCCCCCAGCGCAGCCCCCAGCGTAAGCATATGGTTTGCTTTCTGCTTCTGGATGCGCGTGGTTGCTCTTTTCCTTTGTTGACATCCGATCTCTGTTTTGTTTGTGCAGGAGCAGAGCAGCTTGATCAGGAGGGCGTGGTGATTTCCTGTCACATCCCTAGCTTCTGGCATTGCACTAGTACTAGCCTTTGGTGATGCATCATGTTTACTTTTACAGAAAGTTGAAATGGGGATTGTCCAAACCCTAGCATTTTAAGAATTCACCAGGTTCACCTAAAATATTTTCAGTCAATCCAAGTGGCTTTCAAAAATGTTCATCATCTTTGGAAAAATGCTGGAAACAGTAACCAGAGATGATGCACATTTTTCCATGTCATTTTGGATCTTTGAACTAATATATATTGTATTTGAGTTGGAGCAAATATATGTTATATATTTTTTTAATGCTTCAATAATTCTGATATTTTGTGAGGGGCTCTAGAATATTACTTTCAGTCCCTGCAAAAATTATTGGAAGAAACAAAAATGATTTAGTGTTTGAACTAAATCAAAACAGATTGAAACAAATAGAAAACAATGATTAAAAAATAAAACAGAGCAAAAATAAAAAGGGAGACGGCCACCTGGGCCACTTACCTGCTTACCTGCCCGGCCCAGCTCCTCCCGCTGGCCCAGCCCGCCACCGCTACCCCCCCTGTCGTCTTCTTCCCTCGCCAGAAGGACGCGGGCACGCGCCCGGCGCGCGCGGCCACGCGCCCCGGCCACCTCCTCCCTGCCTGGCTGCCTCCTCCTCCCCTGGTTCCCTCCCGCGACGCCACGCAGCCCCCTCGGACCCCTCTCACTCTTCCTCGAGGCCCCGCCCCTCTGCTCTTTCTCTCTCGCCCGAACCCGAACACAGCCGTCGCCACCGACGCCGTTCGCCGCGGCCACCATCCCCCTCTCGCCTCCCCGACGCCTCCCAGAGCTCCGCAAGTCCTCCCTCGTCCTCCTCGTCGTCTCACGCGACCAGAAGAGCCCCGGAACGCCGCCCCCGACGTTTTCCCCCTCGCCGGCCGCCGAGGATCTTCTCCGTCGAATTCGGCCACTCCGGCGCGCCCCCGAGCTCGCTGACCCTCCCTGCACGATCCCCGTGAGTCCCTGCTCCGTTTCCCCCTAACCCCAAGTTCGATTTCGAGCTCTAGCCGCCCCCTCTACCGGAGCCGAGACGCTCCGCCGCACGGGCTCGTCGCCGGTGAAGCTCCGGTGACCTTTTGGTCCCACGCCTGCGTCCGTTGCACTCGTTGCGTCCCGTAGAGTAAAACTAGCGCGACCACCGTCTTGTTTGCACACCGCAGCGCCGGTCCCGCGAACACCCGAGCTCCGGCAGCCGCAAAAGAGGTCGCCGCCGGCAGCTCCGGCCACCCCAGCCTCCGCCACCACCACCGTTGGATGCGCCACTCCACCCTCTCCCCGTAGTTGCTCCCTGCGCGCCAAAAGAGCCCCTGTAGCTGGTTTCCGACGCGCACCACCGCGTCTGGCCTCGCCGGCGTCAAGCCGCCGGTGGGTCTGACCACGTTGACCACGGCGGGACCCCCCCCCTCTCTGGGTCGATGACAGGTGGGGCCAGCCCCCCCCTGTTAATTAGTTTAATTATTTTATCTTAACTACCCCCTCTGCTGACACTGACAGGTGGGCCCCCGCTATCAGGTGATTAGCCTAAGCTAATCACCACCTAATCTAACCCCAGAGCCACTGACATGTGGGCCCTAGTGCCCTAATCCTTAATTAAACTAAAATAAACCCCCCTGTTAACCTGTGACGCTGACTAATGGGACCCCCTGGTCAGGTTTGACCCGGGGCAGCCCTGTTGACTTGCTGATGCAAGCATGACGCACTGCTGATGTCATAAAGTATTTTCTGGATTTAATTATATTCAGGAAATTCCAGAAAATAGCTAAAACTTCAATAAATCATAGAAAATTAACCGTAACTCCAAATTAAATAATTATATATGAAAAATTATCAGAAAAATTCAAGGAATCCATCTGTACCATTTTCATGCATGTTAGAACAACTTATAGATGCTGTTTAGCACAAATCATATAAATGGCATTTGAATAATCACATATGGAGTTTGAATTTGAATTTTATATTCAAACCAACTTCATTTAATCTGTTGCTAGTTGCATTAGCCCAAAACACATTCATTTTGCCATGTCATGATCATGCATCATGTTGTGCATTGCATTGATTGTGTTCCTTTCTGTGTTGCCGGTATTTGTCCCCTCTCGATAGACGTGATACCGATGATGTGATCGTTGACACTGATGAAGACCCAATGTTATCTTCAGAAGTGCCAGGCAAGCAAAACCCCCTTGTTCATTCCGATACAATCCTACTCTCTCGCTCCTGCTCTCTTTTACTGCATTAGGACAACAACGACATATCGTTACTTGCTGCGGTAGCTGAACCCATTTATCCTCTGCATGACCTGTCATTCCACAGTAAATAGATGAAACCCACTAGCATGAGTAGGAGTTGTTTGAGCCCTGATGTGCCTACTCATTCATGTTTGTTTGTCATGCCTGCTACTGCTTAGAGTTGAGTCAGGTCTGATTCATCGGGGATGAATCAGAGGCGTGTGAACATGTCCTACTGTGTGAGAGCTAAGTGTGTGAACACGATTTGGTAAAGGTAGCGGTGAGAGGCCATGTAGGAGTACATGGTGGGTTGTCTCATTGCAGCCGTCCTCAGGAACTGAGTTCTGTGTTTGTGATCCATGATTCAGCTACTACCACGCATTGGGCCCGAAACCAATGGACCCTCTCGGCTTCTTGATCACCCTTGTCCTCTGTCCAGGAGTTGCAAGTAGTTTCTGGTGTTTGTAGTATGCTGGAGGCCGTGCGCAGCGCTGACCGTAGGGGTGGGCTGTGATGCGGTAGGCACGTGGCCGGGTAAACCGGGCGCCCGTTTGGTGTCACGGAACCCTGTACACATCGTTTGGGGCTGTGAGCGAAACTCCGGCCGGATCTCCTCATGGATGGAACCCGAATAGGCGATAAACCTGGACTAGAGACTTGAGTGTTTAGGTAGGCCGTGGCCGACACCCACGTTGGGCTTCCGCTTGAAGGTTGCCGAGTACATGTCGTGTAAACGGCGGTAAGTGGTGAGAGCGTGTGTGAAGAAGTACACCCCTGCAGGGTTAACTATATCTATTCGAATAGCCGTGTCCGCGGAAAAGGACTTCTGGGTTGCTTATATCAGTTCATAGACAAGTGAAAGTGGATACTCTAAAATACGCAAGATAAGCGTGAGTGCTATGGATGGCGTTCTCGTAGGGAGACGGGAGCGGATCCATAGTGGTGTATTGATATGGTGAATATGTGGACTCGTGTGCGCCACCTCAAAAGAGTTACTTGCAGTCGTAGTTCAGGATAGCCACCGAGTCAAAGCTGGCTTGCTGCAGTTAAACCCCACCATCCCCTTTGTTGATAATGATGCATATGTAGATAGTTCTGATGTAAGTCTTGCTGGGTACATTTGTACTCACGTTTGCCTATTTTATGTTTTTGCAGAGAGACTTCAGTCTCACTAGTAGTTTCCGCGTGGACTTCGACGTTTAGCTTGATACCTCAGCTACGATCTTGTGCCCTCGGCAGGATCTGATAGATAGTCAGGCTTCTCAGCCTTTTTCATTTATAGTTGTCTGTACTCAGACATGATAGCTTCCGCTTGTGCTTTGACTTGTATGCTCTGATTGTTGGGTCATGAGACCCATGTTTGTAATATCTCGCTCCTCGGAGCCTATTGAATAAATTACTTGAGTCGTAGAGTCATTTTGTGATGCCATGTTGTATTGCACATATCGAGCATATTGTGTGTATGTTATTGAAATGCTTGGTATGTGTGGGATCTGACCATCTAGTTGTTTATCTTTAGTAGCCTCTCTTACCGGGAAATGTCTCCTAGTGTTTCCACTGAGCCATGGTAGCTTGCTACTGCTCCGGAACACTTAGGCTGGCCGGCATGTGTCCTTCTTCGTTCCTGTGTCTGTCCCTTCGGGGAAATGTCACGCGTTGAATACCGGAGTCCTGTTAGCCCGCTACAGCCCGGTTCACCGGAGTCCTGCTAGCCCAGTGCTACAGCCTGGATCCACTCGCTGATGACCGACACGTTCGATGCTGGGTCATGGATGCCTGTCCCTGTAAGTCTGTGCCACTTTGGGTTTACGACTAGCCATGTCAGCCCGGGCTCCTTATCATATGGATGCTAGCGACACTGTCATATACGTGTGCCAAAAGGCGCAAACGGTCCCGGGCAAAGGTAAGGCGACACCCGTGGGAATACCGTGCGTGAGGCCGCAAAGTGATATGAGGTGTTACATGCTAGATCGATGTGGCATCGAGTCGGGGTCCTGACAGCGTTGGTATCAGAGCTTGACTGCCTGTAGGATTACCAAGCCAAACTGGTCGAAGTTGAGTCTAGAAATTCTTTAGTTATATAAGGGAATTGATTGTGGGATGGAACGTAAGGCTCTTTTTACTCCTTATACCTCATGCCCTTCTGATCTGAGTCATCTTATCTTTCCTACGGGGATTAAGAACTAGGCTATCTCTTCTTTCTATTAGGATCACGTGTTACTAATCCGTAGACTTATAAGATTGTTGGATTTAAGCTCAGTTCAGTTCCTACTACTTCCGTATGTTAATTGTTGATCTCGAAACCTTGATATTGTGCTTCTGAGTGGTTATGCCACCATTTTGTGAATGTCTCAAATCTTTTCTGAGCATTTACAGCCGTTATGCTGTCCGAGTCATCCCAGGTTTCTAAATAGTCTGAAGCAATTTGCAAATCCTTTCCTCCCGTTTCGATGTTCCTTTGGGCCAGATTAACCACACTAATCGGTGAGTTGAGGTACTTGATTGCCTTGACATATATGTTGGAGCTGTATTATGACCCTAGGTGTCTTAGGGGATCATCTAGTAATTAGCCATGATTTGTGTCCCAGTGTGATGATTCTGGCCTTTATTCTCGAAAGCATCCCGTGATGCTACTTAGTAGTAGGTATTCTACTCCTTGGGTTTGAACCCGAGATTCACTCTACTTACTTCATGTTGATAGTATTTGCTAGTGCCTTTAGGATATTAGTAACCTTTGCGATAGTCCTTGAAGTCCGTGGTATCTTCTTCTTCCAAATACCATGAACTACTTATGGCAGAAGTTCCTCGTTGAACTGAAATATCACAACAGGATTATTCTTGATGAGTTCTCCGTTATATATTGTGACTCTGCCAGATCTACTTTTCTGCATAGGTTATCCGGAAGAAACATGTGGAATTCGTTCGACATACCAATCTATGCATCCACAACTCAGAAAATTATATGTTCCTTTGAGTTGTTCTCTTTAGTTGTCTTCTGACCTCCGTCTATCAATTGATTGTCAAGATTATGTGTGCCTTCGTTCATCGATGCCTATTACTCTTGTGGTCCGTCAAGCCATTCCATTCAGAATGACTAGGAGAAACAAACTCCAGTACCTCTTCCATATCCAGGATTGGGTCAAAGAAGTTGTGCTCCGCAGATCAAATGCCAATCCAGCTTTTTCTCTGTTCTACCTTGGAGTATTACCATCTTTTATATCGGGATTGTTATAGGAATTGCACCCCATCCTATGAACTCTTGGTACAGTGATACTTCTTGCCATCATTGTTCATTCCTCGGTTCCTGTGTTATTGTAACCGGAATGTCGACAAGTGAATCATGATGTGTGAAATCAATACTCCAAGCAACCACGTTGCTTGGTAGTTAAATGGACAATAACGTCATCCTTAGCGAGTTGACTATTGAATCATCACCCTAAGGTTGATTGTGCTACCTAGTCCATTTCCCTGGTGCACTCCTCGATTGATGAGATAGGATTTGCTAAGTCCTCGCTCATTTGATCATATCATCTTGCCCTAAAAAGCAAGATTGTTCTCGAGCTTAGTAACATATCAGTGGTTCGTGATTTTCCGAAGATCTTCTCAGAAGTACTACCAGGTCGTCACCTGACCGTTATGTTGAGCCCGTGATCAAGTTGGTTTCTTATGAACCACCTTCTCTCCAAGAATCGGTGTTAGATATCCCTGAGCTAGTTGGTTAAGCTAGACAACAACTTGGAGAGTTGGAAGATAAAAGCTTGCCTGACTTAGTTCGTCCCAAAAGGATATTCTTATGTAGGGTGTGTTGAAGAAAGATGATATCTTCATCGATTGGTCCCTGTGATCAGTTGCTGGACCTATTGTCTTATCAATCCTTTGATTCGAGTGTGGGCTATCGTCAAATCAATCAGTACCAACGATGCTCGTAATGTTGTCTTGTTCGTGGTTGATCCCTCGAGCATACACCATTACATCTTTGGTCTGACCAATGCTATCACCGTGTTCACTTAACTATGGAATTCCTTTTAAAAGGAAACCTAGATGAATTGTTGTTGAGCCCATTGACAACATCCTTATCTCCTCCATGGTCTTGTTGGAACATTAAGTTAGTGTTGGAAACTTTTGAAGCATTTTCTTCATGCTAGCTCATGAAGTATTGTTTGGATGAAGTAGTGACTTCCTTTAATTCATGTGCATCTGATGCAAGTTGCCGCCGTGAATTTGAGAAAGTTAGTTTGCTTCCTCTGGAATCATCCCAAGTCAGTCATGCATACGTGCGAAGTATTCTATGGTTTGGAGACTTGCAACCTTCATTCCATATGTGTTCCGAGCACACCAAGCCACTGATTAATTTGTTCAAGGAGAAGAAGTTTCTTCTTAAGAGCATGCCTTATGCAAGGACTTCAATATCCTCGATTATGGTTCCCCACCTGAACTCGGTAGTGTTTTTGTTGTAAGACTACCATGTGATAATGTTTTGTCTAGGACAACGTGTTCACGTGTTTGTAGCAGAACCAGCTCATGTTTTGGAGCTTACTATCGTAGTTCATCTCCCGAGAATCCCGCAACGTCATCTCGTCGATTTGTGTTGCAAACTTTCATTTTTCTTCCTAGACTCGATGAGTCTGGAATATCCTGACACCAACCAGATCTGAATCTCAGGCAGATATGATGGTTTGGAACATTTCTCAAGAGCTATAATATCGGTCCCTCGAAAACCGGTAAAGTGGATGTCATGGCCAACACACCCAGCCGGAAGACCTGTTATTATAATATCTTGATTGATGAAGTTGGCCACCTTCCCATAAGGACTTCGTAGGATTTACTCTCTAGTTGTGCCTTATGAGTTGTTGTGCTCCCGAAGTCCGACCTTTTTACTTGATGTTCTAGATATCAAACCATATCTATGAATGGGTTACGCTAGCACATCAAGGAGAACATTAGAAGCGGAGTGCTAAATGTCTCTCGGTCGATCATCCAGATTTTGTTCCTTGGCTTCGCTAAGGTGAAATCTGAGAAGGTGTTATCCTCCTTCGCATCTGCATCGTCCATCGCTATTCATCATGGTAGTATGCTGTGTTGTCAGCACCCTTGACGCGGTTGTTGATAAAACCTTGATGATTGTGGAAATGCTCAAGTTCTTGAGAGCACGCACAAGCGCTACGTCTTATCATCGGCACTAGCTGGGATTGCCCCAGATTTCCTCGGTTATGCTATAACCCCTCCAACAGCGAATTCACCCTCTATTGTGGGTTCTCCCCCAGTTACCAGAATCATTCCCAGCATTTGCATTTTGCTCCCAGCTTGCACCACCAATGTGCCATTCTACCATGGGTCTCTTCCATTTCCGGTGATAAGTAAAATCATCCATTACGTTGTCTTCAACAAGGTAATCCACATCATCCAAGTCCGAGTATGCCATTCTACCGACCCCCTCCAAATGATCGCTTGTGATTACCTTAGGCTGGTATAAAGAGTTCCAATGATCTCTGAATCAAAAGTAATTCTTTTTGCCACTTAAGGGAATAATCTACGAATCACCCTCCTCCAAGATGTTTCGTCGTGGTATCATGGCAACTCAACTCCTCGCTACGTGGGCAATCGTTTACCACCTTCTTAAGCGTGAAATTGTGGTCTACCTAGTGAACCCTCGTCATCTGCTTCACTCCATTCCTATGGATGTGTATCTCGTGTCTCAACTCGAGAGATGGTTCTATGTCTCATTCCGTGAGTTAATCCTGAGTTGTTCGACCTTCGAGAAGATCGACCCTTCTAGAGTCTCCTTCCCTCCAGGCCATGTTGGCAGGATTTCTCAGAGCAAGACGACAAGGCAAAGATGGTGTTCAAATCAACGTTTCTATGAAGTGCAACCTGGATCGTGAAGATTATACTAGTTGCGTTTACCTTTCACCTTACCCTACGCTTGAATCTCGAGACGAGATTCTTGTTTAGTGGGGGTGAGTTGTCACATCCCTAGCTTCTGGCATTGCACTAGTACTAGCCTTTGGTGATGCATCATGTTTACTTTTACAGAAAGTTGAAATGGGGATTGTCCAAACCCTAGCATTTTAAGAATTCACCAGGTTCACCTAAAATATTTTCAGTCAATCCAAGTGGCTTTCAAAAATGTTCATCATCTTTGGAAAAATGCTGGAAACAGTAACCAGAGATGATGCACATTTTTCCATGTCATTTTGGATCTTTGAACTAATATATATTGTATTTGAGTTGGAGCAAATATATGTTATATATATTTTTAATGCTTCAATAATTCTGATATTTTGTGAGGGGCTCTAGAATATTACTTTCAGTCCCTGCAAAAATTATTGGAAGAAACAAAAATGATTTAGTGTTTGAACTAAATCAAAACAGATTGAAACAAATAGAAAACAATGATTAAAAAATAAAACAGAGCAAAAATAAAAAGGGAGACGGCCACCTGGGCCACTTACCTGCTTACCTGCCCGGCCCAGCTCCTCCCGCTGGCCCAGCCCGCCACCGCTACCCCCCCTGTCGTCTTCTTCCCTCGCCAGAAGGACGCGGGCACGCGCCCGGCGCGCGCGGCCACGCGCCCCGGCCACCTCCTCCCTGCCTGGCTGCCTCCTCCTCCCCTGGTTCCCTCCCGCGACGCCACGCAGCCCCCTCGGACCCCTCTCACTCTTCCTCGAGGCCCCGCCCCTCTGCTCTTTCTCTCTCGCCCGAACCCGAACACAGCCGTCGCCACCGACGCCGTTCGCCGCGGCCACCATCCCCCTCTCGCCTCCCCGACGCCTCCCAGAGCTCCGCAAGTCCTCCCTCGTCCTCCTCGTCGTCTCACGCGACCAGAAGAGCCCCGGAACGCCGCCCCCGACGTTTTCCCCCTCGCCGGCCGCCGAGGATCTTCTCCGTCGAATTCGGCCACTCCGGCGCGCCCCCGAGCTCGCTGACCCTCCCTGCACGATCCCCGTGAGTCCCTGCTCCGTTTCCCCCTAACCCCAAGTTCGATTTCGAGCTCTAGCCGCCCCCTCTACCGGAGCCGAGACGCTCCGCCGCACGGGCTCGTCGCCGGTGAAGCTCCGGTGACCTTTTGGTCCCACGCCTGCGTCCGTTGCACTCGTTGCGTCCCGTAGAGTAAAACTAGCGCGACCACCGTCTTGTTTGCACACCGCAGCGCCGGTCCCGCGAACACCCGAGCTCCGGCAGCCGCAAAAGAGGTCGCCGCCGGCAGCTCCGGCCACCCCAGCCTCCGCCACCACCACCGTTGGATGCGCCACTCCACCCTCTCCCCGTAGTTGCTCCCTGCGCGCCAAAAGAGCCCCTGTAGCTGGTTTCCGACGCGCACCACCGCGTCTGGCCTCGCCGGCGTCAAGCCGCCGGTGGGTCTGACCACGTTGACCACGGCGGGACCCCCCCCCTCTCTGGGTCGATGACAGGTGGGGCCAGCCCCCCCTGTTAATTAGTTTAATTATTTTATCTTAACTACCCCCTCTGCTGACACTGACAGGTGGGCCCCCACTATCAGGTGATTAGCCTAAGCTAATCACCACCTAATCTAACCCCAGAGCCACTGACATGTGGGCCCTAGTGCCCTAATCCTTAATTAAACTAAAATAAACCCCCCTGTTAACCTGTGACGCTGACTAATGGGACCCCCTGGTCAGGTTTGACCCGGGGCAGCCCTGTTGACTTGCTGATGCAAGCATGACGCACTGCTGATGTCATAAAGTATTTTCTGGATTTAATTATATTCAGGAAATTCCAGAAAATAGCTAAAACTTCAATAAATCATAGAAAATTAACCGTAACTCCAAATTAAATAATTATATATGAAAAATTATCAGAAAAATTCAAGGAATCCATCTGTACCATTTTCATGCATGTTAGAACAACTTATAGATGCTGTTTAGCACAAATCATATAAATGGCATTTGAATAATCACATATGGAGTTTGAATTTGAATTTTATATTCAAACCAACTTCATTTAATCTGTTGCTAGTTGCATTAGCCCAAAACACATTCATTTTGCCATGTCATGATCATGCATCATGTTGTGCATTGCATTGATTGTGTTCCTTTCTGTGTTGCCGGTATTTGTCCCCTCTCGATAGACGTGATACCGATGATGTGATCGTTGACACTGATGAAGACCCAATGTTATCTTCAGAAGTGCCAGGCAAGCAAAACCCCCTTGTTCATTCCGATACAATCCTACTCTCTCGCTCCTGCTCTCTTTTACTGCATTAGGACAACAACGACATATCGTTACTTGCTGCGGTAGCTGAACCCATTTATCCTCTGCATGACCTGTCATTCCACAGTAAATAGATGAAACCCACTAGCATGAGTAGGAGTTGTTTGAGCCCTGATGTGCCTACTCATTCATGTTTGTTTGTCATGCCTGCTACTGCTTAGAGTTGAGTCAGGTCTGATTCATCGGGGATGAATCAGAGGCGTGTGAACATGTCCTACTGTGTGAGAGCTAAGTGTGTGAACACGATTTGGTAAAGGTAGCGGTGAGAGGCCATGTAGGAGTACATGGTGGGTTGTCTCATTGCAGCCGTCCTCAGGAACTGAGTTCTGTGTTTGTGATCCATGATTCAGCTACTACCACGCATTGGGCCCGAAACCAATGGACCCTCTCGGCTTCTTGATCACCCTTGTCCTCTGTCCAGGAGTTGCAAGTAGTTTCTGGTGTTTGTAGTATGCTGGAGGCCGTGCGCAGCGCTGACCGTAGGGGTGGGCTGTGATGCGGTAGGCACGTGGCCGGTGTAACCGGGCGCCCGTTTGGTGTCACGGAACCCTGTACACATCGTTTGGGGCTGTGAGCGAAACTCCGGCCGGATCTCCTCATGGATGGAACCCGAATAGGCGATAAACCTGGACTAGAGACTTGAGTGTTTAGGTAGGTCGTGGCCGACACCCACGTTGGGCTTCCGCTTGAAGGTTGCCGAGTACATGTCGTGTAAACGGCGGTAAGTGGTGAGAGCGTGTGTGAAGAAGTACACCCCTGCAGGGTTAATATGATCTATTCGAATAGCCGTGTCCGCGGAAAAGGACTTCTGGGTTGCTTATATCAGTTGATAGACAAGTGAAAGTGGATACTCTAAAATACGCAAGATAAGCGTGAGTGCTATGGATGGCGTTCTCGTAGGGAGACGGGAGCGGATCCATAGTGGTGTATTGATATGGTGAATATGTGGACTCGTGTGCGCCACCTCAAAAGAGTTACTTGCAGTCGTAGTTCAGGATAGCCACCGAGTCAAAGCTGGCTTGCTGCAGTTAAACCCCACCATCCCCTTTGTTGATAATGATGCATATGTAGATAGTTCTGATGTAAGTCTTGCTGGGTACATTTGTACTCACGTTTGCCTATTTTATGTTTTTGCAGAGAGACTTCGGTCTCACTAGTAGTTTCCGTGTGGACTTCGACGTTTAGCTTGATACCTCAGCTACGATCTTGTGCCCTCGGCAGGATCTGA
Source organism: Triticum aestivum (assembly GCF_018294505.1). Lineage (NCBI taxonomy): Eukaryota > Viridiplantae > Streptophyta > Magnoliopsida > Poales > Poaceae > Triticum > Triticum aestivum. The sequence continues at coordinate 371,982,935 of NC_057795.1, read as the reverse complement.
TAGATAGTCAGGCTTCTCAGCCTTTTTCATTTATAGTTGTCTGTACTCAGACATGATAGCTTCCGCTTGTGCTTTGACTTGTATGCTCTGATTGTTGGGTCATGAGACCCATGTTTGTAATATCTCGCTCCTCGGAGCCTATTGAATAAATTACTTGAGTCGTAGAGTCATTTTGTGATGCCATGTTGTATTGCACATATCGAGCATATTGTGTGTATGTTATTGAAATGCTTGGTATGTGTGGGATCTGACCATCTAGTTGTTTATCTTTAGTAGCCTCTCTTACCGGGAAATGTCTCCTAGTGTTTCCACTGAGCCATGGTAGCTTGCTACTGCTCCGGAACACTTAGGCTGGCCGGCATGTGTCCTTCTTCGTTCCTGTGTCTGTCCCTTCGGGGAAATGTCACGCGTTGAATACCGGAGTCCTGTTAGCCCGCTACAGCCCGGTTCACCGGAGTCCTGCTAGCCCAGTGCTACAGCCTGGATCCACTCGCTGATGACCGACACGTTCGAAGCTGGGTCATGGATGCCTGTCCCTGTAAGTCTGTGCCACTTTGGGTTTACGACTAGCCATGTCAGCCCGGGCTCCTTATCATATGGATGCTAGCGACACTTTCATATACGTGAGCCAAAAGGCGCAAACGGTCCCGGGCAAAGGTAAGGCGACACCCGTGGGGATACCGTGCGTGAGGCCGCAAAGTGATATGAGGTGTTACCGGCTAGATCGATGTGACATCGAGTCGGGGTCCTGACATTTCCTCCGACTCGTCGTCTGCTTCGACTACGCCGCCAAGGGCGGACTCCCCGGCAAGGGAGCGCCCTCCGGTAAGGGAGGAGCCTCCAGCAAGGGAGGAGTCTCCGGCAAGGGACAGCGCTAACGATCCGCCGGTGGTGGAGGCCACGACGGCAGATCCTAGCACAGGTAGCCCTTCTTGCCCGAAACTTTCCTTGTAGTCTTCCGCTGATTTCTCTTCTTGAACACTTGTTTGATTTTTCCTTCTTCTTTGGTCGTCAGGCCCACCCTCTACGGATCCGATGGAGACCGAGGCGGGCGGTGAAGAAGACGCGCGCGGCAATACTGATGATGCCGCGGCCACCGAAGAAGGGGCCGGCGCTAACGTGCCCGCCGGCGAGGAGGCCGCCAAGGCTGCCGCCGAGGAAGCTGGCGGGGGATCTGGCGATCGCACTGACGGCCCCGAGGCCGCAGGAGCGTCAAGCGCTGCACCGACCGCCGATCCCTCCGCCGCTGCCGCAGCTTCAGGCTCCCAGGAGCCCCAGCCCGGCGCCTATCTGAAGGCTGGCGAGGGTATCTTCATCAAGCTCCCCTGGGCGTCGAGCTCCAGGGTGCCGGTGGAAGGAGAAATTCTGGATGGAGAGGTGCTTGCCTCCGCCGGGTTGTCGATCGTCGACGCGCCGGGAAGCAGCAGTGAAGAGCCCGAGGAAGAGCGGCTGCTACGGAGGCTGCTGGCGCTCTATGGCGCCCGCCAAGTCAAGTTGGAGTCCCGGGAAGCGCTTGCCGCGAGGGCGAGCGTGGACATAGAGAAGCGTGCGGAGGAGCTCCGGGGTCTTCGTCAAGAAACTCTCCGGGCCTTGGCGGAGGAGCGGGAGCAGCTTGTCGAGGAACGGAAGGCCTTCCTCCTTGAGAAGGCCGAAGCTGAAGAACAGCAGCGGCTCACCGGCGAGAAGCTGTACGCGCGAGAAGGCGAGCTGACTCAGCGGAAAGTGAACCTCGACAGCCACGAAGAGGAGCTTGTCGCGCGCGAATGGGCACTTGGCGGGATGCTCCAAGAGGCAAAGGATACGGCTGCGACTGCCGAGGCCACCAAGAAAGAATTGGAGGCAAAGGTGGCGCAGCTAGAAACTGATCTGAAGGTTGGTGGCGAAGAGCTCGCCGCCCTCAAGCTAGAGCGCGAGAAGGATGCCCTTGCCCACAGTGAGCTGCAGGGCCGACTCGCCGAGAGGGGCAAGGAATTGAGCGCCGCCAAGGGGTCCAACGCCGATCTGACGCTGAAGCTGGCCACCTTGACGGAGACGTTGGACAGCGCCAGGAAACGGGAGGCAGACTTGAAGAAGGACATCGAGGCCAACGAGGCGCTGCTTGCGAGGGCCGCCGAAACCCACAATCTTCTCAGAGATACTGTGGAGCTCTGGACGGAGGGCCTCGTGGACATTGCTGCAGTCATCGAAGAGGAGCTGGTGCAATTGGGGGTGGAAGGCTTCGGGTACTCCTCCGACGAGAACCTCCAACCCAGCGCCAAGCTCACTTTGTTCTTCAAAGGCGTGGCGGTGGCGCTCCAGCAACTCCGGGAACGGATCCCGAAGCAGTTGGCCGACGAGTCACGCTCGATTTGTGCCGGAGTTCTGGAGAAGGTGCTGGTGAAGGTGGCCTTCCGCAATCCGTGCCTCAACCTCACCAATGTCCTCAGGAAGCTACCGGCGGACACTGATCTTGACGCACTTAAGGCCCTCGTCGCACCCATCGTCGCCAGGGTGAACGAGGTCAAAAGGGTTGACGGCGGTCGCGTAGATTAGGCCGTCTGTTTTCTTCTCTTCTTGTCGCTGCCAGTCATGTCATGGGAACACTTTATTAGAGGCGCGACAAGTTATTCTTGTAATATAACTCTATCTCAGACAACAAATAGCTGTGTTACTTCCTTTACTTGACTCTTGGCTTTGTATGGTCCTGCCCTACGCTTTTTAGGTAAACTTGTCGGTGTAGGCATTCTTGCCGCGAGCGCCGACTGCGGAACTTCAGCAGCCTGCTGGCGAGGCCGCTACCGACAAGCAACCTTGTCGCAACTAGTTGCAGCTTACTTAAGTTGTTGAGTGGACTCGAAACAAAGTAAGGGCGCTAGCGGCTCACTTAAGTTGTTGAGCGGACTCGAAGCAAAGTAAGGGCGCTAGCAGCTCACTTAAGTCGTTGAGCGGACTCGAAACAGAGTAAGGGCCGCGGCCGCCATCTTGTCGCGTCCGGAAGCTTGTCGCTCGCCAAATCTTGCCGGGACGCAGGGCGCGTCGCGGCAAGCTTTCTTGGTATGTCTTGAGTGGCCTTCCCGGCAAGCTCCTCTTGCCGGGGTCTCGTCTCTTCCCGGCAAGCTCCTCTTGCCGGGGCCTTGGTTGGCCTTCCCGGCAAGCTCCTCTTACCGGGGCCTCGGTTGGCCTTCCCGGCAAGCTCCTCTTACCGGGGCCTTAGTTTGAGTACTTTGTTCTTGAATGGTCTTTAAGGGAACCACGAAGGGTCCTGGCGGTCACCCGGCAAGCCTTGCCGCGGGGCGCTGCAACTGCCCGTGCACGAGTTCGGGGTAATAGGGTACCCCTACTCTAGTACACCGACACTCTCAAATATTCCAAATAATTAGCCTCCACCCAAATTCAGCTCATTTCAGTGATATATGTGAGAACGGGAGCAATTCTTGTTTTTTGTCCAAATTTTCAGTTTGTGAAGCAAGTATATTTTATCTTGCTCCATTATGGCTGAAACTATTTTCAAGCCTTCTCCTATCCATATGGTCCACCTACCCAAGATTTTGGCTCATTTCAATTAGCCAATATTTTCCTAGATTTTTCCCAAATTTCTGGTCAAAAGTGATGCTTGGAAAACAAGTACCAATTTGTCAAGTCCATTTGGTATTATCTTTTTGCAGCATCAACATATGACCAAATCATGGATATTTGCCAAGTGGTAGCTCTATCCAACACTCCTAATGAGTGGTTCTTCCTCTTTTGTTTTCTGGACATATTTTAGCAGTTGCAAAGCAACTATGTTAAATAATTGTCCTAATGGCCTCATACCCCCAGGACGTAGTCCTTGCTACCCTAAGCCTACCAGACAACAAGTTTACCTTTTAACCTCTTTGGTTTTATCTCTAGAATGTTGCCAAGTTTGCAATAGCAAACTTGTGAAGCTTTGTTTACTCTGCTCCCTTTATCTCTACCCGTTCATTTACCGTGGTAAAACTCTACCTTGGAGGAACTACACTATAGACATGAGATGGCATCATTAAAGAACCCAGAGCGCGCCTTGTCCATGGTGACCACGGGCGACGCCAGCCAAAACGGTGGTCTAGCCACTGTACACATTGGCAGTGCTGCTTCGACCGGCTCTGGCCTCGCCATTAATGTCCTACAGTTCCCCCTCAATGTCCTCTTCCCTCTCGACCGCTCGCCCCCTCCGTTTTCTTCTCTGGTGAACCGTGCCAATGACCGAACAGTGCACGCCCGTGAGCTCGTTTCCTTCCTCGTCGGTGTCCCCTTCCTCCTTTCGTCCGCAAGGTCTTCTTGTCTCTATGAGCCTCTGCGCCGTGTCCGCTTCCTCCTCGTCGACTCCCCCCCCCCCTGTGACTGTTGCAGCCGACCGAGCCTCGGACGGACGCACTCGGCGGTGCCCAGCTCGGGTGCTCCTCGCCCGGCTATAAATAGCCCATCTGCAACCCTCCCCGAGCAAGTGAGCCCTCCCAACCTCCTCCCCACTCCCTACGGCCCAGCCCAGTGCTCGTGCCCGGCTGAATCCCTTGCCGGAGCCCGACAATTTAGCCGAAGTTCGCCCACGGCCTCCACGCCCAACCTCTCTCTCCGGCCGTCCCTTGCCCCATCCGTGCGGGAGGAGAAGAAGCCAGGGCCAGGTGGGGCCCACCTCGCGTGACCCCACCTGTTAGCGACAGAAGGGCCTGGCCCAATGCCAGCGTGGATAAGTGGCGGCGCCCCCGCCGTGAAGCCGTTTCCCTGCGTGGAAAGCGTATTCCTGGTTAGTATGTTTCCCACTTCAGAAAGTGTATTTTTCCCCTTCTTCAGCCGGAAATACGTTTTCCTCTCTAGAAAACGTATTCTCAGAAAAGACTCATTTTGTTTAAACTACCAGGGACCTGTTTGTAGAAGTATGTTTATAGACTAGACCCTCAGCTTTAAACGTCGTTATCTTTTTACCCGTAACTCTGAATGAGGTGATTCCAACGCTCAATTTCTTTGTTCGTCGAGCCCTTTTCGATGGGACTATTTTCTTGATGTTTGCACATTCTGAAAATGACCATTTTTCCCTTGCTCATAAACAGCCCCCTCCGTGAGAGAACTGTTTCCAACAAATCTTTCCGCGATCGTTTCACACTTCTTCCCGGAGTATTCGTCGACCCCTAGGTAAGCCAACCTCTTATCATGAGCCCTGAACTTGCATGTTGACTTTGCTTGCACCTTGTGTGTGTGTAGTTGAAGTTATTTCTTATCGTTTTCATTTGCAGTTATTCCGTTATGCTTAACATGCATGCTTGTGTTTTCATGATATCTTTTGCCATGATAATTAGAATGTTGTTATTGATAATGCCATGTCACTACTATACTTTATTTGCATGTCATAATTATAAAATGTTATGATGATTGTAATACACCGTTGATATGCTGGTACTTGGTATTGTCATGTTCTTTATGCTATAGTTGTTCACTTGAGAAGCGTGGTATTTTATTAAAGCATTTGTATGTTGCATGGTAGTTGTTGCATTCATGTTAAAAATGTTTGCATGGTCATTGATGATGCAGAAGATAATACAATGACTTAATAATAAGTAACCTCCTTCGTCATCGATGGGATCGAGTCATAGTGCCACCAAATCGAGCTTTTTTTTCCAGTGCAGCCACATTTGCCTGTTATGGGCAGACCCTAACTGGGTCTATTGTCATGCCTCTCGCCGGTGCCTCCAACGAGGGAAGGTTATGGGCGCACGCTACCCTGATCAGGTAGGCGGACATAAGCCTTGTGTGCCCGGGTTTGGTTTTGAGCTCATGTCCCCGTTTGGTACCGTTTTTGCCACGATGGTGGTCGTTTTGCCACGATGGTGGTTGTTGGTGTCTTTGGTAGACATGGGGCCACCCATGACTTAGCCTAGTGGGGTGTGAGTCGAAGTGGCCGGGAGAGTGTTATGGCAGTAGGACGGTTTTGTCGGAACGCCATTGGTCCACCCGAATGGGAGTGCGAGGCCATGGGTTCCGTGGTGTGGGTATAGTGCGCTACCTCTGTAGAGTGTATTTAATATATTGATAGCCGCGTCCTCGGTCATGGGCACAAGTTCATAGTAGGTCACACTATCAGGTCTTGGTCAAAATGTAGGATAAACCTGAAATAATTAAGTTGATGAATAATGTGTAACAAATAATGTGGTGGCTTGGACTCTTAGATAGTCGTGAGAAGTCACAGTGATGTTGTTATGATCACGAGACAAGGTCTTGGTGATTGTTGAACCAAGTGTGGTTCAGTTTGTGATCCGTGAGTGATCACCGTTTGGTTACAAGGTAACCCATTGAACCGAGTATGGTTTCGTTTGTGATCTGTGAGTGATCACCGTTTGTTTACAAGGTAACCCGTGGAACCGAGTATGGTTCCATTTGTGATCCGTGAATGATCACCGTTCGGTTGCGAGGCTACCTGTTGGTAAGAGAGTCCGAAAGAATCGGTGCACAAGTTTGGTTCCATTGCATGAGTAGTATGTTGTTATTTGCATTTAAAGGACCATGGTAGAACAGGAGATGGTTGCATAAATTTAACATGTTTTTTCTGCATTGGATATGACTGGTAGTTTATTTTCAACATAGTTTCATGATGCCATGCCATGTTTTGATTGAGCTTATGCCATGTCTTGATATGCCATGTTGTTGTCATGCTAGTAGATGCCATGATGTTGTTTATGCTTATTTTGATCCATGTCTCTAGTTGGTATCATGCTATGCTTAGTTTCTACTATGAGATAGTTGTTGCAGACGCTTGGTTCTTGCTTTGTCATCTGTTTGTTTGGATGTTATGTATTTAGTTCTCTTGCAAGTACATTCAATGTACTGACATGGCGTGTCATGCCAGTTTTGTAGGTCGTACCCAAACTGTTCGCTAGTTCCGTCATGTTAGGCCGTAATCTTGCTAGTCCTGTGAGTTGTGGAGCCCAGCCAGAGTGAGACGCTACCTAACCAAGACTTCCACTGCCATTTGAATAGACTTCCGCTGCCATGTAAATAGCCTTAGGGTTATGCCAAAAGATTTTATTCATCAATGATGTAATCATATACACATGTATTTGATGAATATTCTTATACCTGGAATGCTGTATCATGGACCTGTCGTGCGTCAGGTGTTATCCTGGGCTGACGTGCGAAGGCCCCCTACTCCGTGCGGATCGGGGTGCCACAGAATATCACGTTGTCGCATAGCTCGTTTTAAAGCATCCCAAGTTGTAAGTATATTGTTCGCGTTAACACGGCAATACTCACTCCACCAAATAGACGCAAAGTTTGTAAAGTCACTAGTGTCTGCCTTAACTCTTTGGTTCTCAGGAATATCATGACATGCAAATTTTTGTTCAACAGAAAGTTCCTAGTCAAGATAAACATCTGGATTATATTTACCATTGAAAGCATGCATAGTAAATTTAATTTTAGCACTAGAGTGGTCATAATCTCAAACATCATACCTGTGTGGACCTCGTGCCATACCTTGATGGTTGAAATGCAGTTGTCGACGAGCACAGTCATTGTGGTGGTTGACCATTTGGTTGTCTTCGGTGTCACCAGAATAATCCTTGTAGTTGTCCCCATGTTGCTCGACGCGGGAGGAATTTGTTGGTGCTGGTTTATGGTGGCGGCATCAGTGGCAGTAGCTGGGTGTTGTGGATGATCCATAGGCACACGCGAGCTCGCGAAATAGCGGCGACACACGCGGAGTTTCTAGGATCAATGTTGTTGTTGACGCGGGGTGCATTCTGTAACCCGTCCAAACATGACAAGATGTCCTGTAGTTGTTTGTTGGCAACACCCTGTGCATCCTCGATGGCCTTGAGCCTCTCTTTGGCCACAATCTAAGCACCCTCAAGTTGGGCGAGACATTCGCTGGTGACTTTCACATCCGCGGTGAGGCCCTCAAGTGTAGGTTGATTCTGTGCCATTGTTAGCGAAAAAGAAAAAAATAGAGTGTATAATCCCTATCAACTAGTAGGAGGTGGTGGAAAAAATTCGCTCACACTCAAACATACTATCAAATTCTTACTTGTTCTTACCAATGCAACAGGTGGTGATCGGCACGTTGGTGATGGCTTCAAACTACCGATGAAGATTGGATGGAGCGATAACCATGAATCAGTAGAGCCAGGACATGTACTTATTGGTAGTAAAAAGTGTAGCTTGGCAAAGGCTTCTCAACTCACAATATTAGTGGCACAATTTAGCAAAAAGCAATGCAAGTTGAATAATTGCTCAAACTCCAAACTAGTGTTGGCAGTCGACTAGCAAGAGAGAAAACAATCTAAGCCCAGATACTGAATCAAATGAATGTGAAAAGTGGTGCAAATACGATAGCTCTAAATAGCTAGATATAAGTGAGGTATAAACACAATTTACAACAACGGTTGAAAATAGATGATAGATGTAGTGGCGATCAAGTCGCAGCAATAATAATGTCATGTGTAGCAAATAGAATAAAGCAGTCTAAAAGAGATGCTAGCCGACCAGATTTCTTCTTCTTCTTTCCTTTTTTATCTTTTTTTTTCTTTTTGTCTCTTTTTTTCTTTTTTTTGCTTCTTATTTTCTTACAAGCCGGTTACTATCAAACGAAATTAAAAAAAATTATTCAAAACAGGTAGTGTGCTACTAGTACTAGAGAAGAGATGGAAAATCAAACTAGTCAGAAGAAAAGCAAGGCACAACTTGTACTTTTGATAGGACGTGTGCTGCTAGCGGTGGCACTAAACGAGTCATATGGCTGGCGGTGGTACACAAAAAGTAATGATGGATGGTTATCCAGATGGAATCAAGATGCTTGGTCGCTAGCGGCAGAAGTATGGGGCGTGCGCGCGGCAGCACATGAACAATTTTTAAAGTGGATGGGACGTGGGGGCAGATGCAGCAAACTCAGGCGCGTGTGCGGCAAATATGTAAACTTGGTAGATGAGGTACACGGTGCACGACAGAGGGATTGGTGTGGCACAAAATATGGTGGACAAAAACAAAGTTCAATCTAGTAGATAATTTGCTCTCGGACTAATCTAGACTAGCACTAGAATTAGATGAATGCAACCAAAAATTCAACAAAGCAAATACTAAATGCAAATTGCTAAAGGCTAAAAAGATAGGTCCAAAGGCTGAACTAATCTAATTTTTTGGCTTTTTTGTGGGTTGTAGGACTGAAAAATTAGATAGGTCCAAACGCTGAACTAATCTAATTTTTTTGGCTTTTTTGTGGGTTGTAGGACTGAAAAAGTATCTAACCTAATAAAATTGAAAAACTCTCACCGATGAACCTGAAAATTGATACCACTTATGTGAACTGGGAACCCAACCTTTTGATGAGAGCGGATAAATACAATTTTTGTGGGACTTGACCCTTACGATCCGGCTACCAACCGTACAGGGAGAATCGTACACGACTGATATCCACGGCAACTGTTGAACCAATTCCATGGCGTTATCGACCGAGCCAACGACGCGATCGACCTATCCACGTAGGATTTTTCCTGCAAGAAAATCGAAGAACATGCAAGAAAATAATAGCCAAGCGATCTGAATTTGCGAATATGCTTGAGGGAATAATCTCACAAGATGAGGTTCCGATAGGATGCCTTGACGGTCGCATTAGCCGCTACGAGCGAAGAAAAATAAAAGTAATAATAACTGAACTTCTCTAATTAAAACCCGAGTCTAAATCCTGATATACTAAGCTATTCATTAAAGGTAGACGTGCGGCCGAGACGGTTGGCTGTATCATGAGACGTCGGACATACAAAGGATGGACACTGCATGATGGTGCATTCTCTTCTCTTGACAAGACATGTCGGCCCAACGTGATGTATTAAAAATCTTTCTTGGTACATGTAGCCAAAACAAACTTGTTGGCCCTTTCGGGCATCGCTCCCTGCGCCTCACGCATGATAGATGAGCTGGATGGTTTGGTGGTGGATGCAATGCATGCAATGACAGCAAAGGGCATGCATGCAAAGAGGGCTGATCTCCTCTAATTATTTCTTTGCTATTTTTATTCATGGCCATTTATTTGTCTCGTTCGTGCTTTAGTCATAGGCCTAGGTGCAACTGTGTCTGTGATGTTTCGTGTAATATTTGTAGATGTACTTATAGTAGCTATGTCCACATCAGTAGTACTCCGAGTAGTATTATGTACTACTAGTACTACTACTTACTTACTATACAGGTACTACTAGGAACCGCACGGTGGAGTGTATGCACTCTTATTTTATTTTAATCTGTGATAAAGAAATCTTCAACACATTGCTTCTCTTCGAGGGTTCTCGCATGTGATAATGGAAGTTGATTGTATGGAACACTCGCCTCAATTATCGCTTAATTCTGGCTCCTATCCTGTTAGAAATAGGAGCTCAGTAATATGTTCTCTTTTTTTATTCAGCATCTAAACAAGTCAGCAAACCGTGCGGTGCATCTTTGTGTGAACCGTGCTTGGTGCGCTCTAAGTGTGACCGAGAGCTGGCTTGATGAAACCTTGCTTCCTTTTTTCTGGGGTACCTCGCTTCCTAGTGACCAGTCTCTTGGCTGATTGTCCTAAGAATGGTTATATATGAATAAAGCTCTCTCATTTCTCTACTCCTATAAAAGACTCAGTTGGTGATGATGGTGTGTCTGCCATCCATCATTTCTGACAATTAGATCTGCATCTAACGGCTGTGAGGTAAGTTGTGGAATTTTTGCAAAATAGCCCACTTCTCTGCTCCAATTTGCAGAAAACACCTTATTATCTTGAAAGCAACCACATACCTCCCTCACCTCATCAAAACAACATGAGAAATATATTTTGAGTGAGAAGTAATATATTTTTAGTGGTATATATGTATATCAAAACTAGTGTTTTCTTTCAATTTTGTGAAAAAGTACTATTCTACTTTGGATCCGTTGCAACGCACAGGCACATTGCTAGTACCCGCAAAAAAATTCATCCATATTAACCGGAAAGGAGGCAGTATGGACTAGCACTACTTTGGTGTGTCCCGTCAACTCACAGAACAAGGAGAAGCTTGCAGGACAACGTGAAACTTTTGACTAATGCAACTGACCCTCGCCCAGCTGGTGGACGTGCAGCAGTTTATTTGGTGTCAGATTGTCAGAGGCATACCTGTAGTACCATCATTGTTCGACTTCACGAAGAGGCGAAGATTCAAGCGCAAGGTTTAGTAGTACGAGTAGTACTACTAGTATACAGGTACTAGGAACCACATGGTGGAGCGTCTGCATTCTTATTTTATTGCAATCTGTGATAAAGTACACACTTATTCAGGAGAAGTGCGGAAAACAGCTGCCCAATAATATTATTAAAAACATCAAACATGTAATGATGATATCGATCAACCATGCTCTAATATTTCTTGGCCTCCGTGTGACACATAGTCTGTCTGTGTTCTCGCTCCTCGTCTTAGCTTCAAGGACAGGCCATTTTGCCGTCAATTGAGAACGGTTAGCTCACACTCCGGTCCCACATGTCAGTGATATGCCAACAGGAATCGCGTTGACCGACAGGCCATACACGCACTTGGTTTTGCACCTTCATACTACTAGTATGAGCGGATTCAAAGAAGAGTGTATTGATGGTTGCTTCATCCGAGCAACTTTATAGTGGGAAAGGTGGGGCTTATGATTTGACTGCTCATTACTCACTATTAGTGTGTCGCAACGACCTGGCTGAGTCTCCCATGGTGGTCATGCACTCTAATTTGGTGCATGGCAACCCGGATGCTGAATTGCTTCTGGCAATGCTATCAAGCTTCCAGAATTTGTTTACATAATTGATGTACAAATATTTTTCCGGCGACATGAAATTTTACAATGCTCTGAAGCTTTCAGCTTATGTTTCATGTGTCTTGCTAGCTGGAAGGTTGTCTCGTTACAACATCAATCAAATACAAGAAAGGAAACTAACATCCATGCTCTTTCGGAAAAAAATAAAAAAACTAACTTCCTTGCTAATGCATCTCAGTGATTAGCAGATCAGTGCTATTATTTACATCACAATTGAAGACAAAGTTGTGAGAAGGTGTTAAATTAAAATTGATCTATGCTTTCATTGGCAGCAACTTCCACCCAACTCTATCTAAATCAACAAGGCATGTTGGGAAAAAAGTAGCTATTCGGAGCATGGAACATTCTGATCATTTTGTTCAGTTCCACTAAAATAGAGCTGAGCGTCCCTGTTCCAAAGATATTGAGTAAGTGTGATTACAATAATAGAGGACTGTTGATGAAACAATAAACACATAAATAGAAGCAGGTCGCCTTCGCAGTCTCTCTTAAGACTGACTAGTTGGAGAAGATTAAGCAACTAGTTGGAGAAGATTAGGCTCGGAGTTGGATGAGGAGGATAGAGAAAAACCAATCTCCCTTTGTGTAGTCCCACTGAAATGCAGAAACGTTGCCCGTGTGACATTTCAGCAAAACTGCACAAAACACTCTTAAGAAAAAAGTGATTTGTGCAGTTTACCGAAAGGCCGCAATAGCAACGAGGTGAAATGGATAGTCATGTTTGCAAAAAAAGAGGTAGAAAGGAAACAATTACTGGCGAATAACAGTTTATGACACATACACTGACAAAAAAGAGGCATATTACTTATCCTAAGGGAAGATAGCAGCACAGTTGTTTATGTAAAATGGTGTGAGGACGAGATTGCAACATGGAAAGTACGCTGACCGAGCTATGTTTTGGGCGAAGAACTAGGGAAGATCCACATGCAGCAACGTGGGAAGATGGGCAGTGGAGCAAGGCCGGAGGAAGCTGTACTCTAGGGTCGTCGGTATGTAACTAGGAGGGCGCCGGCGGCCGGGACCTGCCCATACTGTGGCAGCGAGCAAGTGGCGAAGGCCCTACCACGTCGGATCTTGGTCAGAGAGAACGACGGGTACCACAGATCGGGATGTGCTGCCTTGACAGTGTCGAACGGAGAAACGATACACATTCTCCCTTTCCACCGGCGAATGGGATGCGGCTGGATCAATGACCAACAGTGAGAAAGAGAGAGTGACAGAGAGAGGCCACTGCCGCCTTGTGTGAGATACTGTGACGAGAGACAAACCCCGGCAGGCAGGCTCCATTGTATATAGTGGAGCGGATTTCTTTTTTCTCGATAACAATCATTCTATATTATGTACCTTTGTGCCATTGAGGAATATAACTTTATTTGAAACTAACGTGTCACGTCAAACTTTGTTCCGTGTATGCATGGTGCATGACCCTCCTTCGAGTAAACAACCACTCCACGCGTCAAATTATCATGTGGGCTGCCTTTTTGTTTAGAAATGAGCTCCACGTGTACCAGCGCGGGTGTGGTTGGGAATGAGACGTGAGTACGTGCGTTGTGCGTGCACCTATTCTCTACGTGCAGGTACCCCACGTACGTGTGTGAGAGAGAGAGGGGTGTTTTGTGCGAAACAGAGGCAATGTGTCAATGGTATCTCAAACAAAAAATGTAACATATGGAATGTGTGTGAAATAGAGGCCTGGATATATCATATATAGAGGGAGCGATCCACAAGAAGAGAGTGGAGGGATCATCAGCGTGAGATATCGATAGAACCAGATAAAGGTATGAAGTGTGTGGGTGCACGATCGATAAATAGTGCCATGGATTTTGTGTTTGCCCATGTCAAAGATATAGATAGGGCAGCTGGCCTACTGGAATGTGAGAGGGGAGAGGTGCATTTTGTCTCTGTGGCATGGATACCTACCTACGGTGTTCGACTATCGGTGTGTGTAGGGGGGGCAGAGACCAAACTATAGGGAGGTAGATCAACTGGTATATGTGCGGAGAAGGAGAGAGACCTAGCTATGTATTGAGGGAGATCGATCGACATCCATGCATATGTGTAGCAGAGGAATCAGGTTCGGAGAGAGACAAAGCTAGAGTGTCAGAGGGTTGGTGGTGGAGTTGCTTCTCAGAAATGGTGGGAGATGCCTGGTGCTACCTCTTGAGATTGTGTTAGTTTTCCCTTGAAGAGGAAAGGGTGATGCAGCAAAGTAGCGTAAGTACTTCCCTCAGTTTTGAGAACCAAGGTATTAATCCAGTGGGAGACGACGCACAAGTCACCGAATACCTGCACAAACAATCAAGAACTTGCAACCAACGCGATAAAGGGGTTGTCAATCCCTTCACGGACCCTCGCAAAAGTGAGATCTGATAGAGATAGTAAAGCAATACTTTTGGTATTTTTGGCTTATAGATTGTAAAGTAAAGATTGCAAAATAGTAGATCGGAAACTAGCAAGATGTAAAAGAGATTCAATAATATGGAAAAGAGACCCAGGGGCCATAGGTTGCACTAGTGGCTTCTCTCGAGATAACATGTATTAGGGTGGGTGAACAAATTACTGCCGAGCAATTGATAGAAAAGCGCATAATTATGATGACATCTAAGGCAATGATCATGAATGTAGGCATCATGTCCGTGTCAAGTAGACCACCTCCTGCCTGCATCTACTACTATTACTTCACACATCGACCGCTATCCAGCATGCATCTAGTGTATTAAGTTCATAAAGAACGGAGTAACGCATTAAGCAATATGACATGATGTAGAGGAATTAACTCAAGCAATATGATGAAAACCCCACATTGTTACCCTCGATGGCAACAATACAATACATGCCTTGCTTCCCCTACTGTCACTGGGAAAGTACACCGCAAGATTGAACCCAAAGTTAAGCACTTCTCCCATGGCAAGAAAGATCAATCTAGTAGGCCAAACTAAACCGATAATTCGAATAGACTTCCAAAGATATCAAATCATGCATATAAGAATTCAGAGAAGAACCTAATAATATTCATAGATAATCTTGATCATAAATCCACAATTCATCGGATCTCAGCAAACACACTGCAAAAGAGTATTACATCGAATAGATCTCCAAGAACATCCAGGAGAACTTTGTGATGAGAATCAAAGAGAGAGAAGAAGCCATCTAGCTAATAACTATGGACCCGAAGGTCTGTGGTAAACTACTCACGCTTCATCAGAGAGGCAATGGTTTTGATGTAGAAGCCCTCCGTGATTGAATCCCCCTCCGGCAGATCGCCAGAAAAGGCCCCAAGATGGGATCTCACGGGTACAGAAGGTTGCGGCGGTGGAAAAGTGGTTTCATGGCTCTCCCTGATGTTTTTAGGGTATAAGAGTATATATATAGGCGAAGGAACTAGATTAGGGGAGCTACAAGGGGCCCACGAGGGTGGGGGTGCGCCTACCCTCCTGGGCACGCCCTCCTGCCTTGTGGCCTCCTCGTTACGTCTCTGACTTCATCTCCAAGTCTTCTGGTTTGCTTTTGGTCCAAGAAATATCATGGCAAAAGTTTCATTCCGTTTGGTATTCCTTTTCTGCAAAACTCTAAAATAGGAAAAAAACAGAAACTGGCACTAGGCCCTCGGTTAATAGGTTAGTCACAAAACTAATATAAAAGAGCATATTACAACCCATTAAACATCCAAAACAGATAATATAATAGCATGGAACAATCAAAAATTATAGATACGTTGGAGACGTATCAAGCATCCCCAAGCTTAATTCCTGCTCGTCCTCGAGTAGGTAAATGATAAAAACAGAATTTTTGATGTGGAATGCTACCTAACATATTTATTCATGTAATTTTCTTTATTGTGGCATGAATGTTCAGATCCAAAAGATTCAAGAAAAAAGTTTAATATTGACATAAAAATAATAATACTTCAAGCATACTAACAAGGCAATCATGTCTTCTCAAAATAACATGGAGAAAGAAAGCTTATACCTACAAAATCATATAGTTTGGCTATGCTCCATCTCCGTCACACAAAAAATACTCAAATCATGCACAACCCCGATGACAAGCCAAGCAATTGTTTCATACTTTGATGTTCTCAAACATTTTCAACTTTCACGTAATACATGAGCGTGAGCCATGGATATAGCACTATGGGTGGAATAGAAATGTGGTTGTGGAGAAGAAAATAAGAAGGAGATGGTCTCACATCAACTAGTATTAAATGGGCTATGAAGATGCCCATCAATAGATATCAATGTGAGTGAGTAGGGATTGCCATGCAACGGATGCACTAGAGATATAAGTGTATGAAATCTCAAAAAGAAACTAAGTGGGTGTGCATCCAACTTGCTTGCTCACGAAGACCTAGGGCATTTTGAGGAAGCCCATCATTGGAATATTCAAGCCAAGTTCTATAATGAAAATTCCCACTAGTATATGAAAGTGACAAAATAAGAGACTCTATCATGAAGATCATGGTGCTACTTTGAAGCACAAGTGTGGAAAAAGGATAGTAAATGTTGGGGATATAACTACTGGGTTTGAACCGCCCAGGAGGCGCCGGGTCATACCATTGGCGACTTATTAATGAAGATGGCGGGTCATAGCAAGCCCATTGGTGGCCCAAGACCCAGAGGTGACTTAAGGCTCAAGATGATGAACCGCCATAAGTAGGACTTGTATTGTAAGGCAAGTTTAGTTAGTCACCGAGTTGGACACATTGTGTATGAGCCGGTCGGGACTTTGTAAGCCGTCGGGTGTTAACCTGTGTATATAAAGGGATGACCCGGTGGTGGTTTAGGGCAAGAAAGAAGATATCGAGAACTAGGTCAAGCGTATTCGCTCCCTGGTAATCGAAGCCCAAGCAATACCACCCTACACTGAATTAGACTTTTACCTCCACCGCGAGGGGCCGAACTAGTATAAACTCTTTATGTCCCTTGTCCTATTTAAACCCTTCCAGCTAACTACGTGCAATGACTCCACACCGAAGTCTTTACGCTAGGACATCTGACGTGACAATTCCACGATAGTTGGCACCCACTATGGGGCCAGCGCATGGTGGTTTCGAGTTCTTGAAGGGCAGCTTTGCAGGGCTCAAGGGGTATGCTGTGGGCCGGATGGCCAAGGGTCGTCGCAGCAAGCTCTACATCGATGACGAGGGCTGGGGCCCCGAGGCCGACTCAATCGAGTGTGGGTACCGGGTCCCCTTTAGCAGAATTCACATCTTCATCGGCAAGATTGGTGAGTCGGAAGCTGACCAGACATCTGCACCAACATCGTCGAGTCGGCTCGACGCGCACGACCCTCCAAGGCTAAAGCCGCCCCGAGGCATGTTCTTGTTGGTTTCATTCATGGAGTGGAGTTAGAAGGCGGATCTGAATCTGGTGGTGAGGCGGTAGTCTACTCAGGCGACGAGTCCTCTACTGGTGATACCAACTCCATCTATCAGGTTCGGGATGGCGGGCTTGGGGGTTGTTCCGATGGTGACAGTATTCCGGACCCCTATGAGCCACCGCACTGGGTCACGATCTTCATGGCTGGTACACAGCCAGTGTAGGACTCTAGGACTGCAGCAGCAATGATCTCCGGGTCAGCAGCGGCAACGGCTTCCAGGGCAGGAGGCCATGTGCGCCCGCCGGCTCAAGCATTGTCTGATCTATTAGATGCTCTGACAACGTTGCTAACGGTGGACATTAACCCAGCGAATCAAACTCAGCAGAACGCGGAGGTTGCAAAATTGCATGACAAGATAGCACAAGTCAAGGAGGAGCTAGACACGGAGAACACCCAGATGGCAACAGAGCAAGCCGCCTTACAGAGGGACACAGAACGGCTTCAGGCAGAAAGCTTCCGCTTAAGCCTGGACCAGGATGCATCAAATGTTGTCTTCAATAGAAGGCATGTGAGCAGGATGCCCCCGACTTACGACGTGAGGAACCTTTTCAACACACCTGGGGCAGGAACCAGTAACCCATCTAGTGTGGGTCGGGCCGCTAAGGCGCCGGCGGCTGGAGAACCGGTTCAGCCACGAGCTACAGACCCCTCACGTTTGAACTTGACCCCTCCTCAGCATGTTCCAACACCTCCTGGGCATTTTTCTAACCCCTTGGATAACATGATAGCTGCAGCTACTCGACTGGCGGCTCTCCCAGCTCAGGATGAGTCACCAGCGGGAATGGAAATATGGAGAGCCGGAGAACTTCTTCAGACGACTGTGGCCCAACAGGCGGCTTATTCATATAGTACTGATCGTATCCATGCAACACCACGTCCAAGCAGGAGTTATAACAGGCATATTGATGAACCGACCATGTCAAGCAGTGACCGGCACCGCAATCAGCCTCGTAGGCCTGACCCGCCGCGCACTGGGAATGATGCTCAGGCTTTGGTAGACCAGGGCAGAGCGCGGCATGAGGCGGAGTTGGCCGCTCAGTTGGCGGCTTAGCAGCAATCTTCAGTTTATCCTTCAGCGTCCATGGAGGCAGGAGTGACCTCTAGAATCTTGGGTGTGCCATGTTTAGCACCGGCTCTATGCAATGAGCGCTTGCCTAAGGATTTCAAGGGCCCATGTAAGGTGCCTAATTACACGGCGGATCATCCCCCAGAGGCTTGGATTGAGAGTTATGAGATGGCTATGGAGATGCTGGATGTTGGTGATGCTGTGTGTGCTAAGTATTTCACCATGACATTAGATGGGACGGCTCGTACTTGGTTGAAAAGCCGACTCGCTAACTCTATTGGATCACGGGCAGAGTTGAAGAGGCGGTTTATTCAAAATTTTAACGACACATGCAAGCAGCCTATGTCGATTCTGGATTTGGATTCTTGCGTTCAAGGTGAAGGAAAGTCAACAACCCATTGGGTGTGCCGGATCTCATCTATCATACACTCGCTAAATAGTATCAATGCCGGTTCTGCAGTCCTGATGTTGGAGAAAAATTGTCGTTTCATCCCCCTTAAGCAGCAGCTGGGGCGGCTTAAACGCCGCTGCAACAACATGGGGGAGCTACTGGCGGCTCTCGTTAAATATGCCGACTCTGATAGTACGAAGGACCCCGAGTCTGATGATGAGAAGCTGGGTAAGGGAAAGAAGGGCGGCAATGCGAAAGGGTAGCAGCATAACCCGGCAGGTCAAGGTGGCAATGGTAAGCGCAAGGCTGATGGAAATTTAGACTTCATGGATAACACCAATGCGTAGAATAATAATCAGCGTCACAAGGGAAGGCCGGACCGGTTTAGTGGAGCAAGGTTTAATGTTGAGGCGATGATAAATCAGCCTTGCCCAAAGCACGGTACGCGTGAGAAGCCAGCTACTCATTTGTGGAAGCATTGCTTCATCATGAAGGAGTTTAAGAATTCCAATTTTTTTTCAATCATGGCCTGAATGGCGGTTCTGGATCCGGCTCTCAGGGACCTGGATTTGGTGGCGGCAGTTCAAACTCTGGCTTTCAGGGTCAAGGAAATCAAGGTGGTTTTAATCAACAATCTGGTCAAGGAAATCAGCAACAACAGTCTGGTTATCAAAGTAATCCAAAGCAGCTGAACGGTGGTCAGTATTATGTTTTCGCCACAAGTTTGTGCAAGCGAGATCAGAAAATCCATAAGCAGGCGGTGAAATCTATTGAGCCGGCGGTGCCCCGATACTTAAGGTCGTCTGAGCATCCTATTGTATGGAGCCGATAGGATCACCCGCCCCGGTTTGACAATCTTGGTCAGTTGGCATTGGTGGTTGCTCCACAGGTAGGAGGATATAAGCTTACGAAGGTGCTCATGGATGGAGGCACCTGTATCAATATCCTTTACTATGAGACCTTTTGTCGTATGAATTTGACTGATAAGGATCTTAGGCCGTCTTCTACTCTCTTTCATGGGGTGGTGCCTGGTAAGTCGGTGTATCATGTGGGAAGGATAACACTAGAGGTGGCTTTTGGATATGATAATGATTCCAAAGCTGAGAAGTTAACCTTTGAGGTGGTGAAAATCAAGATCCCATACCATGCTTTGTTTGGGTGGCCGGCTTACGCCAAGTTTATGGCACGTGTCGTGGATTTGTCACGGTAGATATCCTTAGTGTTAGGACGTAGTCATGAGGCCAACGCATCTATGTGGTAGCTTGAGAGGGGTTGGGCGGAATCGAGAGACGCAACATAAGACAAGGATTTAGACAGCTTTGGGCCCCGGGAAACATCATCCGGTAATAACCCTACATGTTGTTTGTGGCTAGATCTCATTATGATCATGAAGGAGGCGCTGGTAAGCCGGCTCTTTGTGTCTAGCCCTAGAGATTGTTTCTTCTTGCTTGTCCCTCTTTGGGGTGCCCTGCCCTCCTTATATAAGTTGAAGGGGCGGGTTACATGACTAGTCCTAGTAGGATTAGGATTACTCAAGTACACGTGGAGTCCTAGTCTTGCTTCCTTTGTAAGGGAATATTCCTTACGCTTTCCTCTTTAAGCCGGCCCACCAGAGTATAAGCCGGCCTGCTGGGCCTTGGATCTTGTCGTCCGTCTGATCCACACGCCGGGCCTCCAGTGAGTCACAATGTCCAGGCAGGTTACATGTAAACCGTCATGTCTGGGCGGATCGCCAGTGAGTCGCCAAGCTCCAGCCGGGTCTCTGACAAGTCGCCAAGTCTAGCCGGGTCATACCGCGGGGTATATCCCCGACATTAGCCCCCAGTTTAATTTGGATTTATCCATGTTAAACTGATCCTATAAAATAAACACAAGAACAAACTTGATAGGTTGTGCTCCGGGTTAAATATTAAATATTTTCCTGAACCGGCACCTGATCATGCTTAAGTCCTTATCATTTCCTCCTGGATGCGTTCTTAAGATCTTATAGCAAATCTCCTTTAACAAATATGTTCAAACTTTGGCAATGCACAAAATCCAGATACTTGTTCTAAAAAATCCGGGTTAATAGGCCAGCTTCATAACCAATTTGCTGACATTGGCTCTTGTAGAGAAATATTATAAGAAATAATCAATTTGACTTGGACTTCAGTGCTCTGACTTGACAAAAATATTGGTTTTGAAATATTCAACTGATATTCAGCCGGCTTAAAGATGTAGATCTTGCCGATTTATGATTGCCAATTTTGCCGGGTCATAAATAAATAATGTTGGGTCATGTAATTGTTGTTGATGCCGGATCAATCTTATGGTGACACCAGGTCATAAACTTTGCAGATTTCTCCAATAATAATATAATACCTGTAGCCCCCAAGTGTCGGGTTGTCATGCTTTGTAATTGCCTTATGATCATAAAAACTTCAACCAGTGTAGCCCCCAAGGGCCGGGTCATTATGCAATAATGAGCATGGACTTTGTAAATATGATCATGTAGACTTGGTTAGCAATGTGTAGCCCCAAAGGTCCGGCTCAGTAAGATAATACTGAGCTGGGACTTTGTATATAATTCATTGATAATAACATCATATGATGTAATCTCCACCATGGGGCTTGAACCCACGTCCATAAGGTTAAGAGCTTTGTACTCTACCAACTGAGTAGTGGAACTTTTCAATACAATGGATTAAAGCTTGTGTACCTTGAGGTTTTGACAGGAGCAATTGGTAGTCACCAAGGGTTGGCTCATTACAATGTGATGAGTCGGGTCTTCAATAAGTTGAGCAAAAAAATGACTTTGCATTAGCCCCCAAGTGCCATGGTACATGCTCGCAGTGACATGGGACTTGCATATTTGATGTAATCTCAACTTGAATAATGTAGCCCCCAAGTGCCGGATCGTAAGCCTGCAGCGACTTGGGACTATTCTCTTCATTGTAAAAATAAATCATGTCCATTAATAAGATGATAACCATTGTGCTGAAGCGACTTTGAAGACCTCCATCATAATATTGACTATTGCTAGCCATAATAAAAATCCAGCCATGTTGGCTATTCAAGATTTGAATAATATAATCCAATATGAAAACCTCAATCATTCAATATCATCATGAAAATCCAGCCAAATTTGGCTATTAGAAATTTGAATACCTTATCGGTTGACAAGTAAATCCGAAGTTTAAATACTCCGCGGATCTTGGCCGATGGCGACTTAATGCGCATTCATTGTAAGCCGGAATTTTAATAACCCGGCGGCTTATAGCCTTTGAGAAAATCCAGAACGGATAATCATTTTAAAGCATCAATTTTGATGATGATTGGACTTAACCATTTATGTAAGTCATAGCTCTGTAAATCTTGTACACAGTTTAAGCGACATATGCCCTAGCAACTTAACGTCAAAAGCCAGGGCGGGTTATCAACCCAAAATACTCATACCTTTATTGAAAGACATACCTGTAGATTAATACCATGGTGATGCCTCGATAATTATAATCTGGGGCCAGTATCAACCCGGAGTCATGAAATATCCTCATTTTGATTGCTCAACACAAAATATCCCGATGACTTAAAATTTGCCATCATGGCGGTTCATCAAACCCAAAGATGCACAAGGATGAGTCATATAATCAAGGCTATATGGCATGTGATATTGAATTGCACTGCCGGCTTATGATACCCGTGCAGTAGGGGTGATAACCCAAAACTTAGAAGCCAAGACTTCCAACTGTTTGATGTTTGTCATATGGTGGCGACTTATCGTTCAAAGTCAAGCCGGGCTAAATAGAAACCACATATATATGCCTCAGAACATGAACACAGAAAAGGTCTCAAGACAAATCCAAAGAGTGCTTTCAAAAAAGACTTAAGCAAAAAAAGAATAGAAATACAAATTAAGGCTTCTGATTCGAATACGATTAGTAAACCATCCCAAAGGGGTTAAGCTAGGGTTTGAATACGACCATGTAGCCCCCAGTGGCTTTGGCATTGCAACGATCAAGAGGGTACCGACAGCTATGTTCTCTTTGGTTCGAATACGACCTATGTTTGAACCGAAAGCACCCAAATGACCTTGGGAATATTTAACGACTCTGATTTGAATACGATCTGGGGGGACCCAAGAGGGGTTAAGCTATGATTCTAATACGATCAAGAAGCCCCCAAGTGGGTTTTGGCATTGCGCCGATCAAGTGGGTACCGACAGCTATGTTCTCTTTGGTTCAAATACGACCTATGTTTGAATAGGAACCACCAAGTGACCTTGAGAATATTTAACGACTCTGATTCGAATATGGTCAGGGTCGGACCAAAAAGGGTTTAAGCTATATTCGAATACGATCAGCCCCTAGTGGTCATTAAAGTAGGGTACCTATGTTTGAGTTGTGCTTTGCAATAGACTCTCTTTGGTCCCTTGAGAACTCGAACTTGCGAGAGATTTATTCTTTTAAACCCGGACTTTAAACCGGATATTGAGAGCTTCAAAGCTTTGTAGGAGAGAGATGTCTCTTGAGCCGGATTTTAAACCGGATATTCGTTTGATAACCCGGAACTCTTCCATTGAGCCGGAAATTTTTGTTTGCCAGGCACCTTTTTAAGCCGGAAAGTTTCTGACGGCCTTTAAATCAATGCAGCAGTAGCCTCCGGGACCGGGTTATTTTCCCTCCAATGACCCGTGGTTCTTGATTTTTGCTGAAACTGTCAGTATTTGTTGAGTCATGTCATCATAGCCCCCGAGTCTTAAGACGACTCAAAGAGTTGGCTTGATACTTCATATTTTGACCATAGCATAAAGCGTATATCATTGGTGTTGATAGCGCGATGTGAATCCAGAGAAGGTTGAGATGACTGTGGTGGGTTATAAATGAACCCGTATGAGCCGTGTCAGCAACTCGGCCAATGGTTCCTTCCAACTGGCTTTTGAAGTTAACTAAACTATAGTGGTGGCGCCTTGTGCGCCTGCCCATTGAGCCATCCAGAGCAGACGGCGACTGATAATATATGATAATTTGCCTCCAATTTGTTGGAAGAAAACTGGGCTTCCCAAGCAGTGACTTGCTCATATTCAATAAACAGCTCCTGCAAACAGGCGTGGTCCGGTGTATTGATGTAGACCAGGCCACGAGAGACGGGCTGTAAAGATGACCACTACATCAGAGATGGCACAGACAGATGATCCGGCCATGGCGTTGTAAGCCGGTGCGAACGGGCAAGTTATCCTCCTCGTGGTAAGCCAGCGTGGTCGTGAGAGACAGCTACGGCGTTGTAAGCTGGCGCAGTCGCGAGAGACGGCCACACCGTCTTAAGCCAGTGCGAAAGTCCGTTGAGTAACGACGACCACCTGTGCCGAATGATTTTGGCGTGCCTCCATCTCCATGGTATAATATCACTTTTTGTCGTAAATAATCGCCCTGTATAAAAATGCTGCAAGCGAGAGCAACTGTTCTTGGAAAGAAATTAATATGTAATACAAAAATATACTGGACGGATTTCACCTGATATATTAGCCCATGCATTGTCATAGAGTTGATGACACTACGGTGAAGCTGAAAAAAATTCACGGCCAGCTTGGCGCGGACGGGATGCGGATTTGTAAGTTGGCGCGGACGGGAGATTCGGCTGCGACGTTGTAAACAGCACGGATGCGAGTGAGTCGGCCGCGGGCACGGACGATGAGTTAGTCGCATGTGTTGATGTAGCGGGCGCGGCGACTTGCTCACGTATCCGTCAACATGGCATGGACAAGCGCTAGTGCAAAAATAGTGCTGGCCCCCTTTGCAACACCTTTTGTAATAAATAATGGTCCTGCGAAAATACCACAGACCAAGTAATTGTTCTCAAATAATTTATATGTGCTGATAAAATAAATTTGAATGGACATCACCTGATTTGGTCGGACATCACATGGTCCATATGCAACTTTCGTAGACAAACCGGCAATGGTATGACTCATCTAATGTAAACATTTGACGATCAGTGGTTGTTGTATCATCCTTTTCAATAGGGTGCTACTTGCCCATCAAGTTTGGGATGTGCATGTTCCTCCTTCTGCGTACTGCTTTTTGCATGACCTCAATCTTGGTAACTTGTTTCTAGTATCACATGTTGTGTCGCACGAGAACTTCAGATTGCTCAAGATGCAACATAACCCAATAATCAGCGACCAGCACAAACGGCAGGCCAGAAAACACCATGACACGCATAAGGCCACCACAGACAAAAAAACTTGTCTCGCTTGATGGATGCAGCAGAGGCAAGGGCATCTCAAAGCCGTGGAGGCCCTGACGACGGTTCTGGCGGCGAGGCAGCTCGCGGCAGCACGGGGCCGAGGCGACTTGCTGCAACACACCGTGACAGAGCGACGAAGCAAGGCGGTTTGTGGCCAGCGATGACAGCAGGGGCGGCTCAATAGGGGCGCCGGCGGGTTATGATCTCATCATTTTTAGGCTGAAGCAGAGGGACGAGAACCAGCAACGGCCTTCAAACAACAGCGGCTTAGGCAGAGGCTGCGGCAAGGGGAGCCATGGCGGATCAGGACGTGCGCGAGGGGCGGTGATCCGCACTCGTGTCTATCAGGCAGCGGGACACGGACAACACGGCAGAATAATGCTAGCATGTACTCCGTATGCGCGATAATCACCACTTTTGTAATTGTCCATGTAGTAATTGTACTGACTCCGGATAAGCACAGATAGTTCTTTATCAAGAATGCCTTCCACGTCCACACAACATCCACACATCCATCAAGCTTTTGGAATGCATGCCCCTCAATTAGTATTTTTTGTAGTAGGAGTAACACTTTTGTCCCGCGGGTGCACGTGGTGAACAAAGCTCAACCTCATCCTTTTCCCTGTAATGCTAGTTGATCCATTAAACGGCTGGCTGCAGCAACGAAAACGGCAGGGCCGGTTCGAGGTGAGGTCGCACTGCGGCAGTAACAGAAAGCGGGCAGGTTGAAACAGTAGCGCGGTGACAGCTCAAAGAGGCGCGGCGTTGATGGCGACCGCAGCAGAGGCGACTTAGGCGACGGTGGCTTGACGCGGAACCCCAGCCACTGCACCGGAGGTGATAGCTCAAGGTACAGCGGAAGAAACGATCGGCAGCTCATTGGCGACGGCTTGACGCCTTAACATGGAGGGGCTCCAAGGCAGAGGGGGGTCATGGCAGTGGAACGAGGCGGCTCAGGCGAGGCCGTACACGTAACGGTGGCGATCTGATACGGCGGTCACAGTAGAAGTGACAGATTGAGGCAACGACTAGCTGTGGTGTTGGCGGCACGCTGGCCGCGGTTGCTTGTGGCAGTTCGGAGGCAAGCCGAGGCGAGGGCGAGATGGGGCACGGCTACAGAAGGTCGAGTTCATGACCTCCTCTCCCTCGTTGACTCCCCCTTTTTTTACAAATCTGGCCTCATGCCGACTGGCTTTACGTGCATGTACTATGTAGCAGTAGTTGATCTCCAGACCGATTAGACCTGGGCCTTTGTGCGAATACTAGTAGCGCTTTGGGATTTCACGTGCAGTAATCGTCAACTAGCATTACGAAGCGCTAGTGAATTATTCCAAAAAGCAATCAGATTGCATAAATTGTGCTGCAGCTTGTCGTAGTACTGAAACTCTGATTTGATACTTGCCACGAGTAGTACCAGCTGCGCCTGCCTCGGGACTTGTTGATGCATACGTAAAACAACAGTGAAACTCGGCGGCTTGCATGACCAGCGCGCGTACAACGGTTGGAGCAGAATTTCTGTCGAACTCGGCGACACGCGACAGCAGTAGTAAAAATTGATCTCCTATCCGTATACGATGTCTCGTGTAGCGTCGGCGGCACACAAAGCACCAAACCCTGATCCCTTGTTCCATCTCGTATATGTTGTTCCGACTGTTAGTCAATGAGGTAGATCCTTCCATACCAGCGGCAGAAAACTTTGCAGCAAACATGTGGAATTTGCTGTTGATGTGAAACTGTCAAAGCCGGCTCTTATCATCCAGATGATCGTGAACTTTCTCAATCTCTGAAGAGGTCCCTTCAAGAACTCATCACCATCATGCGCGGGCCCCATGGTGGGCGCCAGCTGTCCTGGATTTGTCACGGCAGATGTCCTTAGTGTCAGGACTTAGTCGCGAGGCCAACGCATCTATGTGGTAGCTTGAGAGGGGTTGGGCGGAATCGAGAGACGCAACATAAGACAAGGATTTAGACAGCTTAGGGCCCCAGAAAACATCATCCGGTAATAACCCTACATGTTGTTTGTGGCTAGATCTCATTATGATCATGAAGGAGGCGCTGGTTAACCGGCTCTTTGTGTCTAGCCCTAGAGATTGTTTCTTCTTGCTTGTCCCTCTTTGGGGTGCCCTGCCCTCCTTATATAAGTTGAAGGGGCGGGTTACATGACTAGCCCTAGTAGGATTAGGATTACTCAATTACACGTGGAGTCCTAGTCTTGCTTCCTTTGTAAGGGAATATTCCTTACGCTTTCCTCTTTAAGTCGGCCCACCAGAGTATAAGTCGGCCTGCTGGGCCTTGGGTCTTGTCGTCCGTCTGATCCGCCCGCCGAGCCTCCAGTGAGTCACAATGTCCAGGCAGGTTACATGTAAACCGTCATGTCTGGGCAGATCGCCAGTGAGTCGCCAAGCTCCAGCTGGGTCTCTGACGAGTCGCCAAGTCTAGCCGGGTCATAGCGCGGGGTATATCCCCGACAGCATGGCCGTGTTATGTTTATTTGCAGCTTAAGATGCCGGGTCACAAGGGCACCATCACGGTGCATGGCAATAGAAGAATCACTCTGGATTGCAAAGAGGGTGATGTTGTTTATGCTGAGTCGGCTTGTGTTGTGCCACTTAGGAATTGAAGTTTTATAAAGATAATGTTGACCCTGCGGATATGACGCCTTTGAAGAAGCCAACCACAGAGAACGAGCCTCTAATGAAGTTTAAGTCGGCAGATGATACTAAGATGGTTGATTTTGTTCCTGGCGATTCATCAAAGCAGTTCAGCATCAGTGCTAATATGGATCCGAAATAGGAAAGCGCGCTCATCGAGTTCATCCATGAGAACCAGGACATCTTTGCATGGAAGCCTTCTGACATGTCAGGTGTACCCAGAGAACTCGCTGGGCACACTCTTAATGTGGATCCCAAGTTAAAGCCAGTCAAGCAGTTTCTTTGTCGGTTTAATGAGGAGAGGCGCAAGGAAATTGGTGAAGAGGTGGCCCGGCTCTTGGCGGCAGGGTTCATCATTGAAGTTTTTCATCCTAAATGGTTGGCTAACCCAGTGCTAGTACTTAAGAAAAATGGCACTTGGCGTATGTGTGTGGGTTATACAGACCTTAACAAGGCTTGTCCGGCTGATCCTTTTGCTCTCCCGCGTATTGATCAGATTATTGATGCTACGATAGGTTGTGAGCATTTGAGTTTTTTGGATGCTTACTCTGGTTATCATCAGATCAAAATGGCAGTTAAGACAGCTTTCATCACTCCCTTTGGAGCCTTCTGCTATGTGTCTATGCCTTTTGGGCTTAAGAATTCCCAGGTGACTTACCAACGGTGTGTTCAGAATTGCCTCCATGGCCAGATTGGGCGCAATGTTCATGCTTACGTGGATGATATTGTTGTGAAATCCAGGAAGAAGGAGACATTGATTGAGGATCTGAAGGAGACCTTTGACAATCTCCGAGTCTACAAGATGATGCTTAACCCGTCCAAGTGTGTTTTTGGCGTACCAGCAGGCAAGTTATTGGGTTTCTTGCTGTCTGAGAGAGGCATTGAAGCTAACCCGTAGAAGATCAAGGTTACCACCTCTTTGGCTAAGACAGCGTGTATCAATGACGTCCAGTGTTTGGCGGGTCGTATCGCGGCTTTGAGCTGGTTTATAAGTCGCCTTGGAGAGAAGGCTATCCCTTTGTATCAGATGATGAAAAAGACTGATGACTTTGTCTAGAGCGATGCTGCTAATGAGGTGTTTGAGGCACTTAAGAAGCAATTGGTTGAGCCACCGGTTCTTGCACCTCCCATTGAGAAGGAGCCCTGACTGTTATATGTGGCTTCAAACAACAGGGTTGCCAGTGTGGCAGTTGTGGTTGAAAGGAAGGAGTCAGGCAAGGAGTATCCGGTTCAAAGGCCGGTCTATTATGACAGTGAGGTGCTCATTGAGTCTAAGAAGAGATACCCACATTGGCAGAAGCTGGTTTGTGGCGTGTTCATGGCTAGTCGCAAGTTGAAACAATATTTCCTTGCTCATCCCATCACTGCGGTTAGCTCTGCTCCCTTGGGGGATATTATTCAAAACAGAGAAGCCACAGGTTGGGTAGCTAAGTGGGCCATTGAGCTTGGACTCCATGGTTTGAAGTATCTGCCTCGGACGGCTATAAAATCTCAAACACTTATGGACTTTATCAATGATTGGACAGAGCTGCAGATGCCTGAGGATAAGCCGGACATATTGGACTATTCACTTTGATGGATCCAGGCAGTTGGAAGGCTCGGGGGCTGGACTTATATTGACTTCCCCGTGAGGTGATAATTTTTGTTATGTTTTAAGGTTGATGTTCCCTTGTACTAACAATGCAGCTGAGTATAAAGCCTTACTCCATGGTCTTCAGATGCCTAAAGAGATGAATCTAAGTTGGGTAAGATGTTTTGGTGACTCAGATTTGGTGGCTCAGCAAGTTTCACTGACTTAGGATTCAAAGGATACACTCATGGCGGCTTATCATCGAGAGGTTGATACTATTGCTGGTCACTTCAAGGGTTATCAAGTGGAGCATGTTGATCACAGGAAAAATGAGGCTGCTGATGCGTTAAGCCGGTTGGGGTCTTAGCGTAAGCCGGTCCCCCCTAATGTTTTCCTTGACGTTTAGCATAACCCATCAGTAAAATTGTCTACAAAGGAGGACTTGGCAGTTCCTGACCCGGAGGCACAATTGGTGGTGGATCTTCATGTTACCCATGATTAGACTGGTCTTATATGACCCGGGGCAAGTTACCTGAGGATGAAACTTTGGCCAGGCAGATAATCCGGAGGTCTAAGTCAATGACTATTGTCAATGGTGAGCTTCACAGATACAGTGTTACAGGGGTGTTTGAACGATGCGTTTCTCCTAAGGAGGGCCGTCAAATTTTAAGGGAGATTCATGAAGGAGATTGCAGTCATCATGCCGGCTCTAAATCTCTCGTCGCTAAGGCCTTTCGTCATGGGTTTTATTGGCTGATGACTCATGTTGATGCAGAGGATCTGGTCAGTAAGTGTGATGGTTGTCAAAAAATTTCAAGACGAGCTCATGTGCCGGCTCAAGAATTGCGGATGATTCCAATTACTTGTCCGTTTGTAGTCTGGGGGCTGGATATGGCTGGTCCTTTCAAGAGGTCCAAGGATAAAATACCCACCTCTTCGTGGCAATTGAAGGGTTTACAAAGGGGGTTGAGGCTGAGCCGGTCAGCAAATGTGATGCAGCCCTCGGCAAATGTGATGCAGCCACGGCGGTTCAATTCATTAAAAAGGTGATCTATCATTTTGGATATCCTCATAGTATCATCACTGATAATGGTACTAATTTGTCTAAGGGTGCAATGAAAGAATTCTGTCAACAAGAGCATATCCAACTTGATGTGTCGTCGGTGGATCACCCCCAGTCTAATGGCCAAGCTGAATGAGCTAATCAAGAAACCTTGAGAGGTATCAAGCCCCATCTTATGGTTCCTTTACAGAGGACACCGGGTTGTTGGGTGGAGGATTTGCCCTTAGTGCTTTGGAGTATCAATACCACCCCCAACAGATCTACGAGTTACATGCCTTTCTTCGTGGTTTACGGAGCTGAGGCGGTTCTCCCCAGTGACATATATCACGATTCGCCTCGTGTGACGGCTTATGTTGAAGCTGATAATGAGAAAGCATGTCAGGATTCTATTGACCTGTTAGATGAGGAGCGTGACCTTGCGGCGGCTCGTTTGGTGATTTACCAACAAGATTTGCATCGTTATCACAACCGCCGGGTTAAAACCAGGACCTTTCAAGAAGGCGATTTGGTGCTCCGGCTCATCCAGGATCAAACTGACATGCACAAGCTATCCCCACCTTGGGAAGGGCCCTTCGTGGTCAGCAAAAATTTGAACAATGGGTCATATTATCTTATTGATGTTCGAGACCACAAGGACTCACGCACATCGAAGGAGGAGACCCACCGGCCGTGGAATATTGCTCATCTTCGACCTTATTACACCTGAGCCACCCGCTCTTGTGATGTACATATTTCATCAATGTATATATTATCATGAATTTAATAAAGCCGGCATTCCTGATAATTCAGGGTCTCTGTCGTTTCATTTCTGAGAATATGAGTATTTATTGTCACTTCATACGATCACTTGGGGGCTTCCTACTCATTGAGCATAGCTTTGATTACCTTCTTGATCCGGCTTGTATGCCATGATTAAAACATACTTGGGGGCTTCCTGCTCATTGAGCATAGCTATGAATACCCTACTGATCCGGCTTATATGCCTGGAATGAAATATTACTTGGGGGCTTTTTGTTCATGAACAGAGCTTTGATGACCCTTGTAATAGGCTTGGACGCCAGATGTATTCACCAAAAAATCCGGGTTATCCTGCCTTCATAAGTCTGCCACTCCGCCCAGGTAATCCTGGAATGACTTGTCGTACTCTTGACAGTCAATCTTATAAAGACCCTGAACTTGTCAAAGTTAAAACGACGATTGGTCATGTGAGGCCCCGCTTACAAGATTTTCATGAAGGTTTAACTCAGTGGTTGTGCGGCCCTTGAAAGCACTTGACTTTGAGGCTTGGCGGCCTATGAAAGCCTTAGTTTCTGATTTATATTTGGTTTGAACATTTTTTAGATTTGTCTCGTGTGACATGTCAATACATGGTTGAAAGACCGATGAGGGCCATGTTGCCTTATGGTTCATGTATGCCTTTATCCGGAGTGTTATTAACCCGGCCTGGTTGTGGACTTTAAGTCACCAGGCTATAATGATTATATGCTTAGAGCGATGTGCTCAAAGTTTTGGGATATTACCCCTTGCTGCATGCGGCATTGTAAGCCGGCAGTATG
Organism: Triticum aestivum; assembly: GCF_018294505.1. NCBI lineage: Eukaryota > Viridiplantae > Streptophyta > Magnoliopsida > Poales > Poaceae > Triticum > Triticum aestivum. The sequence continues at coordinate 371,951,256 of NC_057795.1, read as the reverse complement.
AATACATTAAACAGGGCGTTGTGCTTCTGTCTTTGGGATGTTACCCTTACTACACGACATATGGCAAGTCGGCAGTATGAACAAATATCACAGGGAAAAATGACAAATCTGACCTGCATAATTGATAATACTATAAAGCATAAGTGGCAGATCTACAACTGACGAATCAGCAGTTTTATGCAAGCAAAACGTGCACGATGGCACGACATATCAGTGTTTAGCTAGCCTATTACAAGGCAACTGATGGCCCAAAAGAATAATTGGTTGACAGTTTCACAGAAAGCAGTTCCTAAGCCGGCCTACGGTTCATTGGTCTTGGCCCTGATGAGTTGAAGGTTGCGGATCATCAAGCACCGATTCATCCCGCTCCTCTTCACCCAATGGCTGGAAATCAGTGGTTGCCCAGTTGATCCCAGTCAAAGCTCTGAATACAACCTCATCACTTATAAGTGTTGATGGGTAAACATAGGGGGCAAAAGTATGCTTACGGATCGAAGGAGTTAGGTCTTGTGAATCGTGAACCGGCGCCTTGACCTTCTTGTTCTCGGCGTCGTAAACCGGATGATAATTTGCAAGATTGGTATCTTCAGCTAGCTTACTGGCCAGAGGACGCATTTCCCTTGCAATCGTGGCGAAGTCTTCTGCGCTGAAGGGTGACCCGTCTTCTTTTACGCTCGGGCAGCCATTTGCCAAGTTTGCCGGCTCAAGATCGGCCTGCCATGCTTTGGCATGGGTTAGCGTCGTGAGTGCACCGGCTCTTGTAGCTGATTTCTTCAACTCTTCGATTCGCAGAGGCAGCACGGATAGTTTCTCCAAGGTATCCTTGATGAGGATTGGAGGCTGTTTCTTGTGAGTAGCTGTGTAGATGGCTCGTTGTGCACCGGTATATAACTGCTCTATGAGTGTATAGGCGGCTTTCAATTTTTTCCGCATGTCTAAGCCAAGGTGGCCAACTCTAGAGCCTGTATCATCAAGGAAAGTTTACAAACCGAGAGTACACTGATTACAAATATATTGCATGCAAATATTGAGATAAAGTTATTTACCAAAGATGACAGCAGTCATGGCATTAATTTGGTGTGTTAAGCCGACGAGCTCTTCAGCTACTGGCTTACGGGCCACTTCAGCATCCTCAGCTCTCTTCAATAGGGCCGACTTCTCTGTTTCCCAGCCCGCTTGATCAGCTTTGAAGTCTTTCTTCAGCCTCTCTATATCTGCTAAAGCAGTGGTCATCTCATTTTTGGCCTTGGAGGCTTCTGCTTGTTGAGTCTTGATATTTTCTTAAAGGTCGGCGACTTGGGAGTCTTTGCCATTAAGCTCGGCCTACAAGATATAAATAATGAGGGGAATTGTAATGAATTTATTTGAAGTCCCAAGCACAATACAAGTATTTTACTTGGCACTTGGGGGCTAATGCACCTTTGCTCTTTTTTAAGACAAGTTTATGATGACCTCATTGTTATATGCTAATTATAGCCGATTCATGGGGGCTATATGATTAAGTTTTCTACATATATATGATACTGAGACCCGTCTTATCTTGAAAGATTAAGTCGGCCCTTGAGGGCTTGATACGTCTCCAACATATCTATAATTTTTTATTGTTCTGCGCTATTATATTATCTATTTTCGATGTTTAATGGGCTTTAATATGCTCTTTTATATTATTTTGGGACTAATCTATTAACCAAGGGGCCAGTGCCAGTTTCTGTTTTTTTTTGCCTATTTTAGAGTTCTGCAGAAAAGGAATGCCAAACGAAGTACAAACGGAATGAAACATTTACGATGATCTTTCTTGGACTGAAAGCAAACCATAAGACTTGGAGATGAAGTCGGAGACGTAACTAGGAGGCCACGAGGCAGGAGGGTGCGCCCAGGGGGGTAGGCATGGCCCCCACCCTCATGGGCCCCTTGTAGCTCCACCGACCTAGTGCTTTCTCTTATATATACTCTTATACCCTAAAAATATCAGGGGGAACCACGAAACCACTTTTCCACCGCCGCAACCTTCTGTACTCGTGAGATCCCATCTTGGGGCCTTTTCCGGCAATTTGCAGGAGGGGGATTCGATCCTGGAGAGCTTCTACATCAATACCATTACCTCTCTGATTTACCATGAGTAGTTTACCATATACCTTCGGGTCCATAGTTATTAGCTAGATGGCTTCTTCTCTCTCTTTGATTCTCAATACAAAGTTCTCCTTGATGTTCTTGGAGATCTATTCGATGTAATATTCTTTTGCGGTGTGTTTGCCGAGATTTGATGAATTGTGGATTTATGATCAAGATTATCTATGAATATTATTTGGTTCTTCTCTGAATTCTTATATGCATGATTTGATATCTTTGCAAGTCTCTTCGAATTATCGGTTTAGTTTGGCCTACTAGATTGATCTTTCTTGCCATGGGAGAAGTGCTTAGCTTTGGGTTCAATCTTGTGATGTCCTTTCCCAGTGACAGTAGGGGCAACAAGGCACGTATTGTACTATTGCCATCGAGGATAGAAAGATGGGGTTTATATCATATTTCTTGAGTTTATCCCTCTACATCATGTCATCTTGCTTAATGCATTACTCCGTTCTTTATGAACTTAATACTCTAGATGCATGCTGGATAGCGGTCGATGTGTGGAGTAATAGTAGTAGATGCATGCAGGAGTCGGTCTACTTGACACGGATGTGATGCCTACGTTCATGATCATTGCCTTAGATGTCGTCATAATTATGCACTTTTCTATCAATTACTCGGCAGTAATTTGTTCACCCACCGTAATACATGCTATCTCGAGAGAAGCCACTAGTGAAACCCATGGCCCCCCAGTCTCTTTTCCATCATATTGCATCTCTTTTCCATATTATTGAATCTCGTTTACATCTTGCTAGTTTCCAATCTACAATTTTGAAATCTTTACTTTCCAATCTATACATCAAAAATACCAAAAATATTTACTTAATTATCTATATTAGTTTTCACTTTTGCGAGTGACCGTGAAGGGATTGACAACCCCTTTATCGCGTTGGTTGCAAGTTCTTGATTGTTTGTGCAGGTATTCAGTGACCTATGCATCATCTCCTACTAGATTGATACCTTGGTTCTAAAAACTAAGGGAAATACTTATGCTACTTGCTACATCAGCCTTTCCTCTTCAAGGGAGAACACGCAAGCTCAAGAGGTAGCAAGAAGGATTTCTGGCGCTGTTGCTGGGGAGATCTACGCCAAGTCAAGCCATACCAAGTACCCACCATAAACTCCTCTCCCTTGCATTACACTTTGCCATTCGTCTCTTGTTTTCCTCTCCCCCACTTCTAAAACGATTTTCATAAACCTTTGCCTTTTCTTCACCCCTGTTATGTTCGTCTCTTTTCGCTTGCTTCTTGTGTGCTTGTGTGTTGGTGTGCCTGTTTGCTTTGATGGCTTTGCCAAAAAAGCATTGATCCTAACCTAAGGAGGTAGGAAGAAATTGAAAACAACATTAGAAGCTTTATGTCTTTGCAATTTGATCATAATAATTTCTTCAGAAACGAGCTTAAAGAACAAAAAAGTTTAATGGAGTACATGAATAAAGAGCCTGATGATATGTCTAAGGAATTTTATGGTTTGAAATCTCAGTTTTCTCATCTTGAAAATTTAGTAGATTATTGATACGAAAGAAGGAAACATTAGATTCCAATTTACGTTAAGGAAGGGCATGGAACACTTTCCTAGGAATAATATTAAATTGCCTTATGAATCTATAATGAGAGCCACTTATGGATAGCCTACCAAAGATGACAATATCTAGATATATTCTTGTTTTTATGCCTAACTAGGGGCGTTAAACGATAGCGCTTGTTGGGAGGCGACCAAATTTTCTTTTTGTTCTTTGCTTTTTGCTCCTGTCTAGTAATAAATAATTCATCTAGCTTCTGTTTAGATGTCGTTTTATGTTTTATTTAGTGTTTGTGCCAAGTAGAATGTTCAGGAAGACTTGGGGTGAAGTCTTTGCGATTTTGCTGTAAAAAACAGAAACTTTTGTGCTCATGAGAATAGCTGTCATTTTTTTACAGAAGAGTGCTTTTAGGTTGATTCTATTTGCACAAATTCCTCACGTCCACCTATTTATTTGTGAATTTTTGGAGTTACAAAAGTATTCGAAAGTTACAGATTGCTCCAGACTGTTCTGTTTTTGACAGATTCTGTTTTTCGTCTGTTGTTTGGTTATTTTGATCAATCTGTGAGTAGTATCGGGGGGTATGATCCATAGAGAAGTTGGAATATAGTAGGTTTAACACCAATATAAATAAAGAATTATTTCATTACAGTACCTTAAAGTGGTGGTTTATTTTCTTATACTAACGGAGCTCATGAGATTTTCTGTTGAAGTTTTGTGTTGTGAAGTTTTCAAGTTTTGGGTAAGGATTTAATGGATTTTGGAATAAGGAGTGGCAAGAGCCTAAGATTGTGGATTCCCAAGGCACCCCAAGGTAAAATTAAAGGATAACCAAAAACCTAAGCTTGGGGATGCCCCAGAAGGCATCCCCTCTTTTGTCTTCGTCTATCGGTAACTTTATTGAGGCTATATTTTTATTCACCACATGATATGTGTTTTGCTGGAGCGTCTTGTATGATTTGAGTCTTTACTTTTTAGTTTAACACAATCATCCTTGCTGTACACACCTTTTGGGAGAGACACACATGAATCGGTATTTACTAGAATACTCTATGTGCTTCACTTATATCTTTTGAGCTAGACAATATTTCTCTAGTGCTTCACTAATATCTTTTTAGAGCATGGCGGTGGTTTTATTTCGTAGAAATTGTTGATCTATCATGCTTCACTTATATTATTTTGAGAGTCTTTTAGAACAAGATGGTAATTTGGTTTGGTTATAAAATTAGTCCTAATATGATGGGCATCCAAGATGGGTATAATAAAAACTTTCATATAAAGTGCATTGAATACTATGAGAAGTTTGATTCTTTATGATTATTTTGAGATATGTAGATGGTGATATTAGAGTCATGGTAGTAGAGTAGTTGTGAATTTGAGAGATACTTGTGTTAAAGTTTGTGATTCCCATAGCATGCATGTATGGTGAATCGTTATGTGATCAAGTTGGAGCATGATTTATTTATTGATTGTCTTCCTTATGAGTGGTGGTCGGGGACGAGCGATGGTCTTTTCCTACCAATCTATCCCCCTAGGAGCATGCGCGTAATACTTCATTTTGATAGCTAATAGATTTTTGCAATAAGTATGTGAGTTCTTTATGACTAATGTTGAGTCCATGGATTATAGACACTCTCACCCTTCCACCATTGCTAGCCTCTCTTGTGTCGCGCAAATTTCGCGGTACCATACACCCGCCATATACCTTCCTCAAAACAGCCACCATACCTACCTATTATGGCATTTCCATAGCCATTCCGAGATATATTGCCATGCAACTTTCTACCATTCTATTTATTATGACACGCTCCATCATTGTCATATTGCTTTGCATGATCATGTAGTTGACATTGTATTTGTGGCAAAGCTACCGTTCATAATTTTTCATACATGTCACTCTTGAATCATTTCACATCCCGGTACACTGTCGGAGGCATTCACATAGAGTCATATTTTGTTCTAAGTATCGAGTTGTAATTCTTGAGTTGTAAGTAAATAAAAGTGTGATGATCTTCATTATTAGAGCATTGTCCCAGTGAGTAAAGGATGATGGAGACTATGATTCCCCCACAAGTCGGGATGAGACTCCGGACAAAAAAAAAGAGGCCATAAAAAATAGAAAAGGCCCAAATGAAAAAATGAGGGAAAACGAGAGAAGGGGCAATGCTATTATCCTTTTTCCACACTTGTGCTTCAAAGTAGCACCAGGATCTTCATGATAGAGAGTCTCCTATGTTGTCACTTTCATATACTAGTGGCAATTTTTCATTATAGAACTTGGCTTATTCCAATGATGTTCTTCCTCAAAAGTGCCCTAGGTCTTCATGAGCAAGCAAGTTGGATGCACACCCACTTAGTTTCTTTTGTTGAGCTTTCATACACTTATAGCTCTAGTACATCCGTTGCATGATAATCCCTACTCACTGACATTGATATCTATTGATGGGCATCTCCATAGCCCGTTGATACGCCTAGTTGATGTGAGACTATCTTCTCCCTTTTTGTCTTCTCCACAACCACCATATTCTATTCCACCCATAGTGTTATATCCATGTCTCACGCTCATGTATTGAGTGAAGATTGAAAAAGTTTGAGAACATCAAAAGTATGAAACAATTGCTTGTCTTGTCATCGGGGTTGTGCATGATTAAATACTTTGTGTGATGAAGATAGAGCATAACCAGACTATATGATTTTGTAGGGATAGCTTTCTTTGGCCATGTTATTTTGAGAAGACATGATTGCGTTGTTAGTATGCTTGAAGTATTATTGTTTTTATGTCAATGTTAAACTTTTGTCTTGAATCTTATGGATCTGAACATTCATGCCACAATAAAGAAAATTACATGATAAATATGTTAGGTACAATTCCACATCAAAAATTCTGTTTTTATCATTTACCTACTCGAGGATGAGCAGGAATTAAGCTTGGGGATGCTTGATACGTCTCCAACGTATCTATAATTTTTGATTGTTACATGCTATTATATTATTTGTTTTGGATGTTTAATGGGCTTTAATATGCTCTTTTATATTATTTTTGGGACTAACCTATTAACCGAGGGCCCTGTCAGGGATATACCCCGTGGTATGAACCGGCCGGAAATATGACCCGGCCGGGCTTGGTGGTTTACTTGAGACCCGATTAACACTTGGCTATTCACTAGGGACCCGCCCTGACCGGACGGTTTACAAGCAATCTACCTGGACATTATGACTCACTGGTAACCTAGCGACGGGACAGATGGATGACAAGGCCCAAGGCCGAGAAGGTCGGTTTATGTTAATAGTGGGCCGGTTTAAGAGGAAAGGCGTGATGATATTTACCTTATAAGGAGTTAAGACCCGGACTTGTATCCGGTTTGTATTAGGAGGTAGACTAGTCCTAATCCTAATAGGACTCCACATGTAACCTGCCCCTCTAGCTTATATAAGGAAGGGCAGGGCACCCCAAGAGGGACAGAGAAGAATCGATAAGGCTAGACACAACTAGAGGAGAGCCGGTTTACGACGACTCCCTCATGAGCATAATGAGACCTAGCCACAAATAGCATGTAGGGCTATTACCGGATGATGTTTCCCGGGGCTCGAAGCTGTCTAAATCTTTCTCTTGTGTGTTAATCTGCCTCGCGTCTCTCGACTCTGACCAACCCCTTCAAGCTACCGCATAGATGCGTTGGTCTCACGACTAAGTCCTCAGACTAGGATATCTACCGTGTTAATTCCACGACAGTTGGCGCCCACCGTGGGGCTCGTGCACGGTGGTGTTGAGTTTTTGGAGGGCGCTATTCCAGGAATCGAGAAGTTCCGCCCAGCTGATTGAAAAGTTCCGACCGGTCCACCAAAGAATTCCTGATGGCTCGCTGAAAAGTTCCATCAGGCTCATCGAAAGGTTTCGCCAGCTCTTCGGAAAGTTCTGGCTGGATCATTGAAAAGTTCTGACCACCTCGACACAAGGTTCCATCTGAATCATCAAAGAGTTCCGATCGCCTTGACGAAAAGTTCTATCCGACTCGCCAAAGGGTTCCAGCCAAATCGCTGAAAGGTTCCGTCTGAGTCGATAAAGAGTTTTGACTTTGATAAGAAGTTCCGGCTCAAAAAGTTCCGGCCGGGTTATCAAGAAGTTTCGGTTCAAAAAGTTCCGGCCGGGTTATCCAGAGGTTCCGGATTATCAAAATGTTCCGGCCGGGTTATCCAGAGGTTCCGGTTCAAAAAGTTCCGGATTATCAAAAAGTTCCTACCGGGTTATCCAGAGGTTCCGGATTATCAAAATGTTCCAAACAGGTTATCCAAAGGTTCCGGATTATTGAAAAGTTTCGGCCGGGTTATCCAGAGGTTCCGGATTATCAAAAAGTTCCGGTCGGGTTATCCAGAGATTCCGGTTCAAAAAGGTTCCGGATTATCAAAACGTTCTGGCCGGGTTATCCAGAGGTTCCGGCTCAAAAAAAAGTTTCGGATTATCAAAAAGTTCCCGACCGGGTTATGTGCAAGCCGTCGCCTTTGTGGCCCAGTCTACATCAACACAACATGGTTGACTCGCCCGTCTGCGCGGCTTACCACGCCTCCGATTGACTCGCCCGTCCGCATTGGCTTGCAATGCCGCGGTCGGCTCATCCACCTGATCTCACGGCCGACTCGGTCGTGATTGGTTTTAGCATCATCGAGGTGATCATCAACTCTGCGACGGATAATTTCCGGCCTAACATATTAGGTGAAATCTATCTAAGTCTATTTTTGACACATTGTTTTTGTCAAAGAACAATTACATTGGTTTGTATATTTTTTATATGCAGGACAAATTATTTTCAAATGGCGTTATATCGCGGATGATTGTTCTTGAAATGCCGCTCAATTGAAGTGCCTAAGTTGCCGCTCTTGTGGGCCAATCTATATCAGCATATCAGCGTCACACCCGCTCATGCAAATTGTCCAATGGACGTATCCAAACTGCCGCCATGTGGTCCGGACTATATTATCAGCCGCCGTCATGAGATGATTATTGAGTATGAGCAAGTCACTGCTTGGGTAGCCCGGTTTTCTTTCAACAAATTGGAGGCAAATTATTGTTAGCCGCCGTCTGCGCTGGATAGCTCAATGGACATGCGCACAAGTCGCCGCCACTACAGTTTGGTTAAACTTCAAAAAGCCAGTTGGAAGGAACCATTGGCCGAGTTGCTGACACGGCTCATACGGGATCATTTATAACCCGCCGCAGTCACCTCAACCTTCTGTGGATTTACATCGTGTTATCAACACCAATGATATGCAACTTATGCCGGTTTATATCACGGTCCAATATGGAGAATCTCAAGCCAACTCCTCGAGTCACCTTGAGACTCGGGGGCTACAATGATATGACTCAGCAAATGTTGCCGGTTTTTGATGAATTCAAGAACCCCAGGACATTGGAGGGAAAGATAACCCGGTCCCAGAGGCTACTACCATATTGATGAAAGTATAAAGGCCGTTAGAAAATTTCCAGTTCAAAACGAAGAATGCCGGTTTAAATTCCGGTTCAAGAGAAATCTATTCTCCCACAAAGCTACGAAGCTCTCAAATCTGGTTTAAGAATTTCCGGTTCAAAAAGAATTAATCTCTCACAAGTTCGAGTTTAAAGGTTGCCAGAAAATTTCCGGCTGAAAATGAAGATTCTGGTTTAAGATCCGGTTCAAGGGAAAGATATCTCCCATAAAGCTTTGAAGCTCTCAATATCTGGTTTAACATCCGGTTGAAGAAGAAATATCTCTCGCAAAGTTTGAGTTCTCAGAAAACTCAAAAGGGGCCAAAGAGAGTTTGTTGCACAGCATAACTCAAACATAGGCACCCGGCGAGCACAACTTAGAAATATATCACTTGGGGGCACAACCCAAACATAGGCACCCAGCGAGCGCAACTCAGAAATACATCACTTGGGGGCTTGGTCGTATTCGAACCATAGCTACACCTCTTGATCGGCGTAAGGCCACCAGGGAAATCACTTGGGGGCTTGGTCGTATTCGAACATAGCTACACCTCTTGATCGACATAAGGCCAATAGGGAATCACTTAGGGGCCAAAGAGAGTGTTGCAAAAAGCACAACTCAAACATAGGCACCCACTGAGCACAACTCAAAATATTACTTGGGGGCTCTTTGTGAAAGCAACAAAGAGTTTGAAAGGACCCTTGTAATAGGCTATCGAGCCAGGCTTGGAAGCCGGGTGTATTCACCTAAAACCCCAGGTTAACCTGTCTTCATCAAGTAAGCCACTCCGTCCAGGTAATCCTGGTATGACCCGCCGAACGTTTGACAAGTCAATCTAATATAGACCCTGAACTTGTCAAAGTTAAAACGACGATTGGTTAATGTGAGGTCCATCTTAAAAGGCTTTGCGAAATGGTTTAACTTAGCGGTCTGGCAGCCCATGAAAAGCATCGAATTTGGGCCTGGCAGCCCTTGAAAAGACTCGAATACAAGTTTTTTTTATTTGCTGTTATTTGTCAATGTCAGCATTCTGGGAATGTGGGTCCCAGACTTGCCTGCCTGCGACCTACGGTGTGGCTCAAGTGGTGGCACAGTATGGCCCATGTTCATTAGCTCAAGCTCAAGACCCTCGCGAGGGGCCAAGCCTTGCGGGGCGGACGATGTAAGGCTTCCCCAGGAACAGCCTCACTAGGCAGGCTCGCGAGGAGGCGGAGAGATCAAGGCAGGGGTACCTTGTGAGGTGCTCGTGACGCAAGCCATGACGATCGAGACTAGGCGGGCGCCGGCCTGTGCAGTGTCCTTGTTTCCTCTTTGGTTCAAAGGGGGCAAGCACAGGCGCGGAGTACCAAGGCATCAAGCAAAGGTTACCATTCCGGTGCAACGAGTCCAAGACCAGCAGAGCAGCAGGATGGAGGTCACCGTGGAGTCCAAGACGGCGTCTTAGCCAGTGCCTTCGGCAGTCGAAGACCAACTTTAGTCAGGATAACTTGTACTAGATGTTCCCCTTTAAAATGGTCGTTGTTGGCACCCTTCCCGCTCAATATTTGGGAAGAGGACCAGGGCCTCTATAAATAGGGCTAGCCATCACAGTAGAGAGGGGATCGGAGCGGTTCAGAGTGGATCAGATCGGAGAGGATCTAATCGGGATCTGACCGAGAGCCAATAGAGACGGAGCAATTCCTCTCCAAACACACCACCACAAGAACACCCCTCGCGAGGTTGTTCTTCCTCTATACTGTTCATCATCAGCCCCTGAGGCAATCCACCACACCACAAACTAGAGTAGGGTATTACACCACAACGGTGGCCTGAACTAGTATAAACCTTGCGTCCCTTGTGTTGTTCATTGTGTAGCTTAGATTCTCAACGAGGCGTTGGGACGTGGATCGGTAGGGGGAAGATCTTCATGCGCACCATAGAGTTTGAACCTTAAGGGTTTTGCCGGAACCCGATATCCGACATTTGGTGCACCAGGTAGGGGTGCGCCAGAATCTTTCTTCCGCTGTCCCACGTTCGATCGTTCGCCGCATCCATGGCGGACGCTCGCCGAGCTCACGCCAAGCGTCGGGCTGCTCTCGCCGCCCACGTCGCCCAGATGGCTCCCGTCGGTGGGCCTCCCCGTCGTTCCCCGTCGCCTACCGCCCATGCCGCCACCTGCCTGGTGGGGAACGAGCAGCAGGCGTCGTTGCTGCATCCCTCGGTGCGGTGGGAAGGTTGCACCGCCACTCCGTCGCTGACTCCAGCTGGTTCATCGTCGCACGCCCGTCGCGCTCCCACGGACGCGCATGTTGTGTTGCTCTTGGCACATGAGCTCCTGCACTACCATCATGTCGATGACCTCTACGAGGAGTGGCTCGCTCGCATCACCAAGCTCGTGAGCGCCGCAGGGGGCTCCCCTGCATCGTCGCTCTTGCTGCCTTGCCCTCCGCCCTGTATGGGTGAGGCAGTTCCGGAGGTGCCTCCGCCGCCTCCTCCCCAAGAAGGCGCCCTGGCTCCAAGGCCCATGGCTCCTGGACGAGACCCACCGCGTCCGGCGCCCGCGCGACAAGAAAGGAACTACCAAGAAATCCCTCTTCCCCAAGAAGGTGCTCGAGTGCTCCGTGCATCGGCGCGCCATGACCGCATCCCTGCGCCAGCATGTCAAGACCCCGTGCTGCCCCTGGCGGCGGCACGTGGGGACCCCCAGGAGCAAGCCCCGCATCAGCAAAGAGCTCCGGTGGCCACCGTGGGCTGTCGCGCCTTCACCACCGAGCTACACCGCGTCGCTTGGCCGGGCAACTTCAAGCCGGATCTGCCTCCTCGCTACGACGGCACTGCCGACCCCGCGGAGTTCCTGCAGCTCTATGAGTTGGGCATCAAAGGGGCCAATGGAGACGAAATAGTCATGGCGAATTGGTTTCCCATGGCGCTCAAGGACGATGCCCGCACCTGGCTCCTGAATCTGCCTCCCGGCACGATCTCCTCTTGGGATGAGATGCGCACTCGCTTCATCACCAACTTCTAGGGCACTCGTGACCGTCCTCCAGTCATGGGTGACTTGCGTCGCATCAAGCAGCAACCTGGAGAGACCCTGCAGAAGTATATCCAGCGCTTCAACAGCGCTCGCCTCAAGATTCCCAAGGTGACCGAGGAGGCCATCATCTCAGTGTTCTCTGACGGCGTCCGCAACGTCAAGATTAAGGAGGAACTGGCGATCCACGGAGATCTGTGCACGTCTCTAGAGTTGTTCAACCTGGCGACCAAGTGCACAAGGGCTGAGGAGGGACGCATCTCCCTTCTCGAGCTCCCAGTTGCTGATCCTGAAGAGAAGAAAGCCAAGGCCAAGGACGTGAAGCGCAAAGGAGCAGTTGTGCTCGCAGCAGAGCCGGATACGAAGCGTGGCAGGGACCTGCCAGAGTCGTCCAAGGGCAGCCGGTACTGCGTGTACCACGACCTCCACACTCACAACACTAACGAATGCAAAGAGCTCAGGGGTGTGCGAGAAGGAGGTGTCGGTCGACACCCCAAGCGATGTGATCGGGGCTATGGCCGAGGAGGAGGAAGAGGTGGACGACGATGGGACGACCGTGGCCCTCGCCAAGGATGGCGTGACCGGCCTCGCGAGGATCGCTGGCAGGACTGGCCTCGCGAGGGGGCTTGGAGGGATCAGCCTCGTGAGGATCGCCCGTAAGGCAATGCAGGCCTTCCTCCTCTACCACCACCACCAAGAAGGAATGAAGACCATCATCAGGATGAGGGGGCTGGGGGCTTCCAGGAGCCACGTGCTATCACTTGCATCTTGGGGGGTGCCCAGGCCCCAGCCTCTCAGTGCATCTTCAAGCCGTTTGCTTGCGAGGTGAATGCAGTCCTCCCCAAGCTCGAGGCCACGCGCCCTCTCAGGTGGTCCACGTGTGCAATCACGTTCAGCTCAGCGGATCAACCCAAGTGTGCAGCGATAGCTGGTGTCCTCCCGATGCTCTGTTCCCCAGTTATCATCAATGTGCAAGTCAACAGGACCCTCATCAATGGCGGCGCAGGACTCAACGTTCTGTCCGTCGAGACGTTCAACAATCTCCAAGTCCCATATGATCAGCTTCAGCCGACCAAGCCTTTCTCAGGAGTCACCTATGGTTCCACCACCCCGATAGGGCAGGTCCGCCTCCCTGTCACCTTTGGACAGTGCAAGAACTACCGTATCGAGCTCATCGACTTCGACGTTGCCCACATTCGCCTGCCATACAACGCCATCCTCAGGTATCCAGCCCTGCCAAGTTCATGGCAGTGACTCACCATGGTTACAATGTCCTCAAGATGCCGGGAAGCGGCGGAGTCATCACAGTCCCCTGTGAAGAGAAGGATGTGGTGTGCTCTCTCAAGCATGCCTTCCAAGCCGCATCAATCGAGGACCCAGACAGCAAGAGTGGGAACCTTCCCGAGGCAGCTCCCAAGAAGAAGAAGACATCACCCAGCTCAAGGCCTCAGGAGGCAGGAACCTCCGGTGGCACCACGCTAGGATTCGCACCTGTCCAAGGGGCGCCTCCCTCCGTAGCATAGGAAGGCGCGCCCGGTGCCCTCCTCGGACAAGGCTCGGGGGCTCTCTCTTGGAGGGTCACTGACTTTTCCAAGATCACGAGGGAGGTGCTCGGGCACCACTTGGAGGCGTGCTTCGTGGCGCGTTTCCCTCAGGAAGGCATGAGGCAAGGAGGGCCCAACCCTCAGGAGTTCATCACCAAGGTCACTCAGGAGCTGCAGGAGTCGAGCATGCGCGGCAGCCGCCGCCTACCCGACATAGCTCCCCATCCAGGCAAGGATGGCGGGCTGCGCGTCTGCATCGACTACCCAGGGCTCAATCGAGTCGGGTCTCCGGAGTGCTTCTGGTCTTCGCACGTGGGACATTGCGAGGGTTCACCTCACAGCTACATTTGCATGCCTTTCAGCCTGCTGAACGCGGCTGCTGCTCATCAGCGCCTGATGAGGAGCATCCTGGAGGCTCAGGTGGCCAGGCACCACACGTTCCTGGAGGAGATGGAGATGGACCTTGAGGAGCCACCCGGACCTCCAGAGCCTCCCGAGGCTAAGGGCCCTGAAGGCTCATGTGGATTGGCTTCTTCACCGCGCGTCGTCAGCTACTCCAACACCCGCTCTGCAATGACATCAGGTGACATCCTTCGAGTTTCATTTCAGCTGGGAGCGCCCTCAGGGCTGCATCATTCCTAGGTCGCGTGGGTCTGTCCCCGCGGCATGTATCCGTTTTGCTTATGTCTTTAGCTTACCTTGTTGGCAGCTCCCCTCAGGCTGCATCATCCCCAAGCCGCTCGGGCCTGACCCAGTGGCATGTGTCTTTCCTGCATCTATCTAAGTTGGTTTGCTTTTTCATGCTCAACTTGCCTATGATTATCATCCCTCGTCCCTCGCGGCCCCTTTTTCTCCTTCATGCAAAACTGCTTGCACGTTAAAAGGGGGGCGCCTAAGCATCGCGACTCAAGAGCTCTTACTAGCTCTCCAGCCCTCGCCCCCTGGCCTTGACCACGGCATCGCGACCTGACATACCACGGCTCGAGGGCCGGGACCTGAGGGCGTAGAGCGTTTGCATCTACCCACCTTGCAGGAACACCCAGCCACCCAAGGCTCAAGATCAGGTGCAACCCGCCTTGAGGCAGGGCCTCGTGAGTCCCGTGCTGGCTCACGAGTGCTGAGATACACCTCGTCTAGCCCTACCGTGCCGGCCACGTGCCAGGACGGGGCTTTACATGCCCCGGGGGCTCCTCCCGGAGGGGCCCCCCCTCCCACGTACCAGTGGAAGCACCATGCTCCACACTAGCTGACGACACTGCCGAGGAGCGGCTATGCCCGTACACATATGGAAGCGCTATGCTCCGCGCTGGTGATAAACAACTGAGGGCAGCCCACGACTGTATAAAACCTCAGGGAGCTCAGTGTCTGGCCTCATCACAACACCTCCCCTCCGGAGCACTGCACGAGGGGGCTGGACACGGGGGCTATGCTTGGGTCACGCCCGGGTGCACGCCACCTAGCCAGGTCCCTCGGACCTGGTCGTCGCGCGCCCCTCCCCGAGCGGAGCCAAGGTATGAAGACCGTTTGAGCGTCAAGGGGGACTCCTGAGCATCGCGACTCAGGAGCCTAGCTGGTCATGTAGCCCCTCAGTCCTTAGTTCCTAAAGGCTAACGGCGGTTGAGGTATGCGCGGGTGTGGGCCCTGCCGACGTAGAACGACAAATCCACTCCTACACCCCCTCCCTATTTGTTGTTTGCACGTCAAGGGGGACTCCTGAGCATCGCGACTCAGGAGCCTAACTTGCCATGTATCCCCTCACTCCTTAGTCCCGTCTTGGTGATCCGGTCGGTGCTAACAGTGGCTGAGGTATGCGCGGGGCCGGGCCCTGCTGACGTAGAACACAAAGCAAATAGGAAGGAAACCGCAAAATCTCAAAAATTCAGAAGCAAATATTACATGCCATAAATTGTTCCCGCGATACCAAACACAAGTTTAAACTACTCCATGAGGCACGATACATGTTGCAGGAATTGGAGCAGGAGAGAAGCTGCGAGAAGATCACCCTTGGGCAGCGCCGCCGCTCAGAGTGGAGTCGCACTTGTCAGCTCCACCCCCCGAGGCCGCGGGGCCAGCAGCGCCTCGCTTGGGCGCAGTGTCGAAGGCGCGGAACTTCGCCAGCATGGCCTCCACTCGGCCCTTCACAGCCTCAGCAGCAGCAGCGGAGTACTAGGCATCCACAGGCTCCAGCAGGTCGTCATGGTTGGTGTCGGGGTTGCGGAGGTAGACGTGGCTGAGGATCCGCGTCAGCGCTGTGGAGGAAAGGACGCGAGCTTCAACCTCAGCCATCGGGCTGATGCCGGTCACGACCTCCTCAAGCACCTCGACCAGGAAGGGAAGCAGCTTGGCGGGGCCTTCCGTGGCTCCTGCCAGCGGCTTCTCTAGACCATCTTCATAAAGCGTCTTCAGCGCCTTGCAAGACCTCACCTCATAGTCCGTGAAGGCCGCGCGGTCTTTAGCCAAGACTTTCGCCTTGGCGTCCAGATCAACCCTCTCCGCCTTCAGTGTTTGCTCCAGCGTCTTCAGCTGGCCGCGATCAGCTGTGAGTTCGGGGTCGCGGTCCATGATGGCGGCCTCCCGAGCATTCATCTCCTCCTCCTTCGCCTGGCGGTCGCGAATCTCCTTGGCAAGCTCATCACGCAAGCCCTGCAGCTCGTCCTCCAGCGCCTTGCAGTGGCCCCAGACATTTGAAGCATCCTTCAAAGCCGTGTCGCGAGCGGCTTTGGCCTGGGAGGTGACTTGCTTCTCCTACTCGGAGGCCGTCACAGCCTGGCTCAGCGCCGCTCAGACGGAAGCGTTAGAGCGAACCCAGCCAGAGACCAACTCCAGGCACTCGGACACCAGGCAGGGGTTGGCAGCCTGGAGATCTTCTCGCAGACGACTCAGCTCATCAGCAGCACGGTCCAAGGCGGCGGAAGAGGCGGAGGAGACCAGAGCCGATGGAGTAGGAGGAGAAGACGGCAGCGTGATCATTGCTTGAGAGGCCGGGGCCTTCTGAGCCTTGGCATTCTCGGCGACAACATCAAGCGCGGGCGCCTCCAGAGTCAGCGGGGCCATGGGGGCTGGCTCCCCACCAGAGCGTCCCTCCTGGCCTCGCGAGGATGACCGGGCAGGGGAGGTGCGAGCCCCACTGCCTCCCTTTCACGCAGATGAAGGCGCGGCCACAACAGACGAGCTTGCCACGGGCGGGGCCGCTGAGTCCCCCTTCAGCCTCTTGGCCGTAGGCGGCGGCCTAACCAAAAACGGAGGATGTCAAGCCTTGACGGCAAAAACAAGAGCAAAGCAGAGTTTGAGTGCTTACTGGTCGGCTTCCGCGGGTTTCGACGGCCTCCGGCTGAGCTTGAAGCCCGAAAGCCTCCCGCGGGATTCAGCCTCGGGAGGTCCGGCAGCAGAGAAAGGTGTGCCGGAGGGGCTGGAGCTGGCTTCGGGCAGCACCAGGGCTGGAGTAGACCCTCGGGAGATCAGCCCCGACCTGCCCTTCTTTGGGATCAAGGGCAGGTCCTCTCCCCGTCGCCTGGCGCCGGCTTTGTTGTCGTCCGGCATGGAGCGGAGGGTGCTAGACCTGCGCTAGGGGGAAGTCTCCGCCGTCCCCTCGGTGGTCGCCTCCGAGTTGCGCTCTTCCTCCTCCTCCTCATCTTCCTCCTCTCCCCCGCAGGAATCATCGGAAGACAAGTCCACCGTCGCCGCTGGGTCCTGAGGAGCCTCCGCCGGCACCAGACCGTCCCCGTCAAAGGTGGGCATGGCGTCCACCACCAGCTCCTAGTCGTCGCAGAGGAACAAGGGGACCGGAGCACCCTCCGGGCTTGCCACATCCTCTCCGACCAGGAAACGAAGAGCCACGGTCAGATCCTCGTCAGCCAGGGCCTCCGAGCTCAGGCGGAGGACGGCATCCACATCCTCGAGCCTCCACAACGGGCACGAGTGTGCCTAAAGTGGAGCCACCCGGTGCGTCAAGAACTCCCTCAGGAGCGTGGCCCCGGTCAGCTTCGCCGCCCTCATGTTTCCCGGCCTCAGGTCGGTGTTCATCTTCTCCAGCACCAGCTTCGCCCACCGGTCATCAAGCTTCGCACGAGACCAAGCCTTGACGGTCTCGGGCTGCCCCGTGGGTAGCGCCAGCCGGGAGTTGATGCATCCGGCATCCATCATGACCCACTTGCTCCGGAAGCCGTCGGCCCTCTTCCCGGCCTTCGAGATGGCGTTGGCTTTGGAGTACGCAACAAAGCTTGCGCACGCCGAGATATTGGCGCCAGTAACTCGGATGGAGAAGAAGTGGTGCAGCAAGGCTACAGAGAGCATCACCCCGACGTGTGCCTCGCAGTAATAGGCGAAGATCGCCAGGAGGAGAACAGAGTTGGGGTGGAGATGCAGAGCATGCAGATTGTACTGGAGGAGGACAGCAAAGAAGAACTCAGAGAAAGGAGGCACCAGACCAACAATGACGGTGCTCATGAAGAAGGGATAGAAGGTGCTCCCCTTGCCCTCAGGTTGGGCGGAGCCAGGCCGGAGCACAGTCTCCCCCATCTCGCTGCCCTGCACCACCGTCATCAGGCGCGTGAGGGCGAGATTCTTCTCTGTCATGTTTGGGGGATCCAGAGCTGGCGAGTACCAGGCCGGTGGAGCCCCGGGCGGGGTCTTGCGGGGCGCCATTGCTCGCTGGAGGTGAAAGGTTGAGGTGGATCTGGAGATTTCGGAAGCAAGAGGGCAAAGAGCAAGAAAGGGGATCAGAAGCAAGGCGAACAAGAGCAATGAAGGTAAGCCTAACCCAGACCAGCCTTTTGTCAGACGGGCAGTTGCCGAGGCAGCGTGGGGAAGCAGAGACGCCCACGTCCAATCAACCGGCACGCGGCGCCCAAGGACGCAGGCTATTGGGGCCCGCGGCGCTCCGCACTTGCCCTTTCGCTTCTTTGCTAAGCCAAGTCCGAGCGTGCCTTAGGCCCGGGGGCTACTGTCGGTGTTCTCGGAACGGGGGTCCCCAGACATGCCTGCCTGTGGCCTCCGTCGTGGCTCAAGTGGTGGCCCAGTACGGCCCATCTTCATCAGCTCAAGCTCAAGACCCTCGCGAGGGGCCAAGCCTCGCGGGGTGGACGACGCAAGGCTTCCCCAGGAACGGCCTCACTAGGCAGGCTCGCGAGGAGGCGGAGAGATCAAGGTAGGGGTACCTCACGAGGTGCGCATGACACAAGCCATGACGATCGAGACCAGGCGGGCGCCAGGCAGGCGCCGACGTGTGTAGTGTCCTTGTTTCCTCTTTGGTGCAAAGGGGGCAAGCACAGGCGCGGAGTACCGAGACATCAAGCAAAGGTTACCATTCCGGTGCAACGAGACCAAGACCAGCAGAGCGGCAGGACGGAGGTCACCATGGAGCCCAAGACGGCGTCATCACTAGTGCCTTTGGCGGTCGAAGACCAACTTTAGTCAGGATAACTTGTACTAGATGTTCCCCTTTAAAATGGCCATTGTTGGCGCCCTTCCCACTCAATATTTGGGAAGAGGACCAGGGCCTCCATAAATAGGGCTAGCCATCACAGTAGAGAGGGGATCGAAGCGGATCAGAGCGGATCGAATCGGAGAGGATCTAATCAGGATCTGACCAAGAGCGATCAGAGATGGAGCAATTCCTCTCCAAACACACCACCACAAGAACACCCCTCGTGAGGCTGTTCTTCCTCTGTACTGTTCATCATCAGCCCTTGAGGCAATCCACCACACCACAAACTAGAGTAGGGTATTACACCACAACGGTGGTCCGAAGTAGTATAAACCTTGTGTCCCTTGTGTTGTTCATCGTGTAGCTTAGATTCTCAGCGAGACGTTGGGACGTGGATCGGTAGTGGGAAGATCTTCGTGCGCACCCTAGAGTTTGAACCTTAAGGGTTTTGCCGGAACCCGATATCCGACAATCAAAGTTTTTCTCTTTTGATAAGGTTTTGAGGTAAACCGGCGTCTATTGGCCCGGCCTTACTATAAGTCGCCAGGATGATCATCCGGTGTTTATTATAACCCAGCATGGCTTCTTATAAACCAGCACAGCATGGTGGGAGTTATCAGTACTCAAGATTTGGGTTATCACCCTTACTACAAAAAATTGGCAAACCAACGATGTGATTCAATGTCACAGGTATGATATATTTCATATTTGATTATTCTTAAGTGTAGCCTTGGTTATAAACCGGGGTTATATGTTGGGCATTATGACCCGTCCAGCGATAAACCGCCAGGACACTTGAAACTTGTTGTATGCAGAAACAGATTGAATAAAGCATAATTATAAATCACCGGTGTTCATTAACCCAGCCTGGCTTTGGACTATAAGTCGCCAGTATATATTTGCATTGCGCCATTGGAATCATGCGCTTATAAATCATTGGGTTTTCAAAGTCGCTTTAGCGCAATGGCTATCATAGTATCAATGGATATGATTTATTTTACAATTGAAGGAATAGTCACGGGTTGCTACAGGCTTACAACCCGGCACTTGGGGGCTACATTATTCAAGTTGAGATTACATCAAATATGCAAGTCTCATGTCGCTGCAAGCATGCACCATGACACTTGGGGGTTAATGCAAAGTCATTTTTTGCTCATCTTATTGAAGACCCGACTCATCACATTATAATGAGCCGGCCCTTGGGGGATACCAATTGCTCCTGTCAACAATTCAAGTCCCAGGTTGCTGCAAGCATGACAACCCAACACTTGGGGGCTACATATATGGAGTATTCAGTTTTTACTAGTGACTGAGATGAACAACAAGGATTTCTTTAAAGTGGCAGTAATTATATGGAAACAAGTCTCAAATCATCACTTTGTTCTGTTCAAGACTTGGGGGCTACAAGTAATATGGATATAAGGGAGAAATATCTTCCAATTTTCAGTTTTGAGCAAACCAGATTGACCCGGCATCACCAATCATTATGACACGGTGTCTGCAATAATCATAACCTGGCGTCACCAATAATCATGAACCAGCATTGGCAATAATCATGAACCAGCGTTGGAAACAATCATGACCCGGAATTATCAGTTTTTATAACCCGACAATTTTGGAAATCATAGATCGGCAAGATTTATATTTTCAAGCCGGCTGAATATCAGTTGAATATTTCAAGACCAATATTTTTGTCAAGTCAGAGCATTGAAGGCCGAGTCAAATGGATTCTTTATTTACAACATTTTTCCTACAAACAAATTGATTATGAAGCTGGTCAACTGACCAGATTTTCTAGAAGGAGAAAATGACAAGGATTTAAGGATGATCAGGTGCCGGTTTTCAAGAATTTTTAACCCGGAGCACAGCCTATCAATTGTGTTCTTGTGTTTGTTTTACAGGATCAGTTTAACATGGATAAATCCAAATTAAACTGGGGGCTAATGTCAGGGATATACCCCGTGGTATGAACCGGCCAGAAATATGATCCGGCCGGGCTTGGCGGTTTACTTGAGACCCAGTTAACACTTGGCGATTCACTAGGGATCCGCCCTGACCGGACAGTTTACAAGCAATCTGCCTGAAAATTATGACTCACTGGTAACCCAGCGAAGGGACAGACGGATGACATGGCCCAAGGTCCAGAAGGCCGGTTTATGTTAATAGTGGGCCGGTTTAAGAGGAAAGGTGTGATGAATATTTACCTTACACGTAGTTAAGACCCGTACTTGTATCCGGTTTGAATTAGAAGGTATACTAGTCCTAATCCTAATAGGGGGATAGACACAACTAGAGGAGAGCCGGTTTACGGTGACTCCCTCATGAGCATAAGGAGACCTAGCCACAAACAGCATGTAGGGCTATTATCGGATGATGTTTCCCGGGGCCCGAAGTTGTCTAAATCTTTGTCTTGTGTGTTGATCTGCCTCGTGTCTCTCGACTCCGACCAACCCCTTCAAGCTACCGCATAGATGCGTTGGCCTCACGACTAAGTCCTCAAACTAGGACAGCTGCCGTGTTAATTCCATGACAGGCCCAGTGCCAGTTTCTATTATTTTTTTCCTGTTTTCAAGTTTTGCAGAAAAGGAATAGCAAACGGAGTCCAAACGGAATGAAACCTTCACGATGATCTTTCTTGGACCAAAAGCAAACCAGAAGACTTGGAGATGAAGTCGGAGACAGTAGCGACCAGACCTCAAACAGTCTGATCTCTATGCATCAGTGTCATCCCTGGATCGGTGATGCCGACACGCATAGTACTTGAAGGATTTATAACAGAGTAGCAATCACACACTTATTACATCGAATGTCTCAAAAGAGAACTTAATACAAATAATATGGCTTGAGGCCATCTAATAACGATAACAGCGGAAGGCTTGGAAGATAAGCGAGTCCATCAACTCCAACGGCATCACTGAGTATAGAACAACTCCAACGGCGAAATTTTTTCCTACTGCAAAGGAATAACATTTTATTTAACTATCATGGTGGTTGTTAAACATTGAGAAGGGTACTCCAACTCAATCCCAATTAAGCATCATCATTAAACCCAACAATGTTAATTAAGTAACATGATGAGATTCACATGATAATCCAAGTACTAGATACTCAAAACGTCCATAACCGGGGACACGGCTAACCATGATTAGTTTATACACTCTGCAGAGGTTTGTGCACTTTTCCCCGCAAGACTCGATCTCCTCCGCTTGATTTCTCGCACTACATGGTGTTTGAGAAACGGATCACCGAGACACAGTCTTTCATAAGCATTAACTCTCTACTCCGGGTAGACCGTACCAACCTACATCCCCTACATCTGCTAGTCTACCTCTTCAAGAGCTCACGCAACTTAATCAACTATGCTAGAGCCCATAGTAGCTTGCGGCTGCACACGGAAGTTTCTAGCATGAATAATCTCATGATCCGTTTGAGCCTGGGTGGCGGTCCATAGGAGAATCACACGGTACCCCGGGATTTCCAAAAATACAGGCAACACTGGGTTCCCCAGGTGCCTCAATCCACCCAGATGTGAATTTAAGTTGCCACCTTAAGTAAACCATTAATTTTAAACAATCTCACATCTGTCATGGATACACTCACCCAATCCACGTCTACTAGCATAGCATGGCAATATAAGCAAACGTAGAAGTAACTCCCAAAGGTTTGATAATAAACAGGTAATAGGTTCTACCTCATCTACTTCCCCAAACCCACATATTAATCAGATCCTAATCATGCAATTGTTTGAGGATTGATCTAATGCAATAAAACTGGGTAGTAAATAGGTATGATCAAAGTGTTACTTGCCTTGCTGATGATCCGTGAAACCTAGAGATTCGAAGTAGCAAGCGGCGCATTCCGGGTACTCTATCGCAAACAAACAAGCATACAATAAGCACTCATCTAATGCACAGGTAAAACTCAAATAAGAGATCTAACCAGAAAGTTCAACTTAAGAACTCCGGTTTGCAAAAGAATCAAATTGAACGAAGCAACGAAAGTCAAACGGCGAAAGAAACAAGCTTCGTTTACTAATTTGGACCTAAGTCAAACTTTACAGTAGCAAAAACTTGTTTGAATTGGTTAAACGGAAAGTGGGTTTCGAGAGGAAACTCTAGGCGCTTGAATCGCCTGATTCCGATAAAGGAGCAAAAAGTTATACTAAAACAAAAATTGGATCAGAAATTGTGATCAGAAATAATCGTGGAAAATCCGAAAAAAGAAAAACGGACGAACAGGCTAACGAACGAACGTTCGCTGTGTGCGAAAAAAATGAAAATCATTCGGCGTCGGGCGGCGAGTTGCGGCGGCGGCGGCGCGGGTCTCGAGTCGGGGCGGGGTGGCGGCTAGGGTTTCGGCCCGGGGTGGGCCGTCGGCCTTTAAAGGCTGCTAGGCCGCAGTGTCCAAGTCGGACACGGCCCGGTAAGGCGGTAACCCTTTTTTTTAAAACATTGCATGCAGAAAAACAATTAAAAGAAATACTAAACGGACTCCAAAAATCCCAAAATAAATTTTCCCCGGCTTCTAAAAGAAAGACGGACAAAATGAACATTTATTTGGGGCCTAAATGCAATTTTGAAAAACGCGCATTTTTCCTAAATTCAAATAAAATAACCATAAACTCCAAAATAAAATATTATTTGATTTTATTATTAAATCCTCAAGATTTCTTTATTTTGGTAAAGTCATTTTATTCCCTCTCTCATATTTTCATAATAGAAATAAATGAAGATAAAAAAATAAAATCAAATGATCCTATTTTCAAAGTTTGAGAAAACTCAAATATGAAAATAACGAAATCCCCAACTCTCTCCGTGGGTCCTTGAGTTGCGTAGAATTTCTAGGATCGAAGCAAAATGCAATAAAATATGATATGCAATGATGATCTATGTATAACATTCCAAATTGAAAATTTGGGATGTTACAAACCTACCCCCCTTAAGATGAATCTCGCCCTCGAGATTCGGGTTGGCTAGAAAATAGGTGAGGGTGGTCCTTCAGCACATCTTCCTCTCGCTCCTAGGTGGCTTCATCCTCAGTGTGGTGGCTCCACTGAACTTTGCAAAACTTGATAACCTTGCCGCGGGTGACTCGGCTGGCATATTCAAGAATCTTGACTGGTTTCTCCTCATATGTCAAATCACTATCCAGCTGAATCACTTCCAGTGGCACTGTATCTTGCAGTGGTATATCGGCCATCTCCGCGTGGCATTTCTTCAACTGGGAAATGTGGAACACGTCATGAAATCCTGACAATCCCTCGGGCAATTCCAACTTGTAAGCATCTTCTCCCATACGCTTCAAAACTTGGTATGGTCCCACGAAACAGGGCGCTAATTTTCCCTTAACTCCAAAGCACTTAACTCCTTGAAGTGGAGATACACGAAGATAAACTCTATCTCTGACTTCATAATCAGTCTCCTTGCGTTTAGAATCTGCATAGCTCTTCTGCCTAGACTGGGATACCTTGAGCCTATCGCGAATCGACTTCACTTTCTGTTCAGACTCCTTAATTAAATCCGGTCCAAACAACTGGCGGTCTCCAACTTCATTCCATGATAATGGGGTCCTGCACTTCCTTCCATATAAGGCTTCGAAAGGGGCCATCTTCAAACTGGATTGATAACTGTTGTTGTAAGAGAACTCTGCATATGGCAAATTATCGTCCTAACTAGATCCATAATCTAGCGCACAAGCTCTCAGCATATCCTCCAAAATCTAATTGACTCTCTCGGCCTGTCCATCTGTCTGTGGATGAAAAGTTGTACTGAACTCGAGCCTGGTACCCAAGGTTTCGTGCAACTGATTCCAGAACTTTGAGGTAAACTGGGTTCCTCTATCCGATACAATACTCTTTGGAACTCCATGCAGACATACGATCCTGGTCATATATATCTTAGCCAACTTGGCACTGGTTTAGGTGGTCTTCACTGGGATGAAATGAGCTACCTTCGTCAAACGATCCACTACAACCCAAATCAAGTCATAGCCTGAACGAGTCCTGGGCAATCCCGTGAAAAAATCCATGCCTAGCTTATCTACTTCCATCCGGGTATAGGCAATGGCTGTAGCAATCCTGCTGGCTTCTGATGCTCTGCCTTCACTCTCTGACATACATCACCTACTGCTACATATTCCGCAATATCCTTCTTCGTTCCGGTCCACCAGAAAGTGTCCTTCAACTCCAAATACATCTTGGTATTTCCTAGGTGAATCGAATACGGCGAATCATGGGCCTCCTGTAAAATCAACTTCCTGATCTCCTAGTCATTAGGCACATAAACGCGGTCCTCAAACCATAAGGTATCATGTTCATCCTCATGAAATCCCTTGGCTTTTCCCTTGCTCATTTTCTCCTTTATCTCAGCAATCTCCTTGTCAGTCTTCTGGGCTTCTCTGATCTTATCCATCAAAGTAGACTGAATCTCCAATGCTGCTACATAGCCTCTCAGAACTATTTCCAAACATAGTTCACGAAGGACCTAGGCTAATTCCTTTGGTAATCCTCCGGTCATGACTGTGTTTACATGGCTCTTACGGCTCAACGCATCGGCTACTACGTTAGCCTTTCCGGGGTGATAATGCAATCTCATATCATAATCCTTGATGAGTTCCAACCATCTCCTTTGCCTGAGATTCAACTCCTTTTGCGTGAAGATGTACTTCAAACTCTTATGATCCGTGTACACCTCACAATGGTTTTCGATGAGAAAATGTCTCCATGTCTTCAATGCATGCACTACGGCTGCTAACTCCAAATCATGTGTAGCATAGTTCAACTCATGCGGCTTAAGCTGTCGTGAGGCATACGAAACAACTCTTCCTTCTTGCATAAGCACTGCTCCAAGTCCTCAACGAGAAGCGTCGCAATATACTTCGTAATCCTTGCACTGATCCGGCAGAATCAATACTGGTGACGTAACCAAACGTTTCTTCAACTCCTAGAAACTGGCCTCGCATTCCTCAGTCCATTTAAACTTGGTGTCTTTCTTCAACAACTCTGTCATGGCTTTCGAAATCTTCGAGAAATTCTCAACGAACCTCCGGTAGTATCCTGCGAGTCCTAGAAAACTCCGGATCTCTCCAACTGTTGTTGGGGCTTCCTAATTTCTTACGGTGACCACTTTGGTGGGGTCTACTACTATTCCTTCTCTGGATATAACATGTCCGAGGAATCCAACTTCCTTCAACCAAAATTCACACTTGCTGAACTTGGCATATAACTGATCTTCTCTGAGCTTCTCAATTACCAAACGCAAATGCTCCTTATGCTCCTCTTCATTCTTCGAATAGACCAATATATCATCAATGAACACCACGATGAACTTATCTAGAAACTCCATAAACACGTTGTTCATCATGTTCATGAAATAGGAAGGTGCGTTAGTCAGACCAAATGACATAACGGTATACTCGTACAGCCCGTACCTGGTGGTAAAAGCCGTCTTAGGTATATCCTGCTCTCGAATCTTCAACTAATGGTATCCTGATCGCAAATCAATATTGGAAAATACCTTAGCTCCTTGCAATCGGTCAAACAAGTCATTGATCATCGGTAGTGGGTACTTATTTTTGATTGTCACCTCATTCAATCCTCGATAATCAACAACCATCCTCAATGATCCATCCTTCTTCTCCACTAGAAGCACTGGCGATCCCCAAGGTGAAGAACTTGGGTGAATATAGCCTTTATCCAGTAACTCCTTGATCTTCTTCTTAATTTCTTCCAAATATTTTGCGGGCATCCTGTACGGTCTCTTAGATAGCGGCCCTGTGCCGGGCAAAAGCTCAATCAAAAACTCAATGTCTCTATCCGGTGGCATGCCTGGCAACTCTTCTGGAAATACGTCAGGAAAATTCTTCACCACTGGTACTTCCTCCTGTACAAGGAATTTACTTGAGTCCTCTTCGGCAGATGCCGGGATACATACTTGATCCTTCTTCCTTCTGGTGTGGTAAGCAAAATCAACTTACTAGCGCATTCAATGTTCCCTCCATACTTCGATAACCAATCCATGCCTAATATCACATCCAGTTCTTGCGATTCCAGTACTATTAGGTCTGAGGGGAACACGTAGTTACCAATCCTTAATGGTAACCGATCACACCATAGACTAGCCATATACTATGCTCCTGGAGAGGTTACTAACATGGGTGACCTAAGGGCTTGGTTTGGCAGGTTGTAATTATCCACAAATCCCCTTGATATGTATGAATGCGATGCACCAATATCAAAAAGAACGATTGCAGTAAATGACTTAACCAAAAACTTACCTATTACTGCATCTGGCTGGGCTTCAACCTCCTCCATGCTAACGTGGTTCACCTATCCTTTGTTAAAAGGGTTGGGCTTCTTCCCAAAACTTCCATTGCCATTTCCATTCTTTGCTTCAGGACATTCAGTGGCATATTGTCCGGTCTTCTGGCATTTGTAACAGGCGATGTGGCTCAGATCCCTCTTGGCTGGTGTTGATGGGTTGGTGCGGTTCTATCCGTTGCTTCCTCCATTCCCATTACCATTCTTGGGGCCACTATGGTTGTGCGAACTACCTCCTCCATGGGTATGCTGAAAATGTCCTCCCGAGTTCGGGGTAAAACGAGGCTTCTGCTGAGCTCCAGAATTGTACTTCCGTTGTCCATACTTCCTCTTGCGGCTGTCAATCTGCTGCTGCTTCCCTTCAATCATAAGAGCTCTATCTACCAACTCCTGATAGTTGTTGAAGGTTGCTACCATCAACTACATACTCAGCTCATCATTCAGTCCTTCCAGAAACTTCTGCTTAGCTGCATCCGTAGCAACGTCATCTGGGGCATAACATGCTAGCTTACTAAAGTCATCCACATACTGGCCAACAATACGTCCTCCCTGGAGTAAGTTGCGAAACTCACGCTTCTTCATGGCCATTGCTCCTGCTGAAACATGGGCAGTACGAAAAGCCTGCTGAAACTGATCCCATGTGATAGTGTCAATAGGATAAGTGGCTGTGAAATTCTCCCACCATGATGTTGCGGGTCCATCAAGCTGATGTGCGCAAAACACACCTTCACCGCATATGTGCATCCTGTAGTGGTCAACACCCTTCCCATCTTGCGGAGCCTATCATCTGCAAATATCGGCTCGGTGCTACTGGAGAACACCGGCGGATTCAACCTCAAGAAACGGGCTAAGTGGTCAACAGGTGGTGGTGGTGGTGGGTGGTTGTTGTTGTTGTTCCCCTGATTCTGATTCTGGACTAGTATCTGCATCAATGCATTCTGCTGCTGGATCAACTGGGTGAGCTCCGGTGGGAAAGCAAATCCATTGTCATGTCTCGGAGGCATCTGAGGGTTTAGAAAAGATGAGAAAATAGAATAGAATGAGGTCTAGAGAGAAAACATGACCCATATGCACATGAGACAAAAGCAAACAATATCACTTCAATCAGTTCAAACAAGGGCATCCATCGGTCTAACTATCGTTACAAAAGTGCTCAGACTATACTATATACATGGGGGAAATACTACTATTGTTATGGTGGCCGACTAGAAAAACTGCTCCGATGAAGACTCCATGATATCTGCTCCAGCTTCACCAACATAGTCATCATCACTATCATCTGGTTCCGAGTCGGTGTCCTCGATGATGATGTAGTTCTCCGGGCAAGTGCAATCATCGTCTTATCTCCAGTCGCGGGAAATCCCATGAATACTTTTAGCTTCTTCTTCAGATCATCATTCTTCTCTACAAGTGTTGTCATTTCCTCCTCATATCCATCACGCGTATACTTGAGTTCTTCCTCCAGCTCTGTGATCTTGGTCAATGCCTTCTTCAGAGCTATCATGCCTGCGCACATCTGGTTCACCCGGCATCGTATGTGCTGGTTTAACTCCTGGATGAAAGCTGCAATTGATCTATCCTTCCTGGTGCTGATCATCTCCCAATGCTCATCTCGGCGCCCACAAATCTGGTAGATAGTATCCTTGAGATCCTTTTGGTAAACTTCTCCAATGCGTTCCATGGTGATGTGAGCTGCCATGCTCTTTCCTAGACTCCAGGTTGGTGCATCAAAGGAAAACTCTATGGGCTCAGTGACTGGCATGAACGTTCTTCCTGGAACTTGAACTTGAATCATCCAGCGCTCTTCTTCAGGTAAAGTGGTGATGTAGGTCCCGGTGAAGCTTGGTACTCCGATGTTCAGGTATCTAGTGACTTCCTTCAAGTGGCGTCCAAAGGGTGTATCTTCATCCGGTTGCGTGAACTTGTTCCTTGCATCCGCCATCCTAAAAGAGTAGACAAGATGAGGAGTCAGAAGTGAGAAGAGAGAGTAGTGATCTAGGGTTTTATCTTAGTGGTCATGTCCTATAGTCAGCGTGTGCTCTGATACCATCTTGTAGCGACCAGACCTCAAACAGTCTGATCTCCGTGCATCAGTGTCATCCTTGGATCGGTAATGCTGACACGCACAGTACTTGAAGGATTTATAACAGAGTAGCAATCACACACTTATTACATCGAATGTCTCAAAAGAGAACTTAATACAAATAATATGGCTTAAGGCCATCTAATAACGATAACAGCGGAAGGCTTGGAAGATAAGCGAGTCCATCAACTCCAACGGCATCACTGAGTATAGAACCATGGCCTAAAAACTCCTTACTCGTCATCTGAAAAGTCTGTAACATGAACGTTGCAGCCCGAAATAGGTCAGCACATGGAATATGCTGGCAATGTAACACATAGAGAGTAATGAAAGTACAATGCTATACTACATGCATATATGGCTGGTGGAAAGCTCTATGGTTACAGTTTTTGCATAAAGCCAAATTTTTTCCTACTGCAAAGGAATAAAATTTTATTTAACTATCATGGTGGTTCTTAAACAATGAGAAGGGTACTCCAACTCAATCCCAATTAAGTATCATCATTAAACCCAACAATGTTAATTAAGTAACATGATGAGATTCACATGATAATCCAAGTACTAGATACTCAAAACGTCCATAACCGGGGACACGGCTAACCATGATTAGTTTATACACTCTGCAGAGGTTTGTGCACTTTTCCCCGCAAGATTCGATCTCCTCCGCTTGATTTCGCGCACTACATGGTGTTTGAGAAACGGATGACCGAGACACAGTCTTTCAAAAGCATTAACTCTCTACTCCGGGTAGACCGTACCAACCTACATCCCCTACATCTGCTAGTCTACCTCTTCAAGAGCTCACGCAACTTAATCAACTATGCTAGAGCCCATAGTAGCTTGCGGCTGCACACGGAAGTTTCTAGCATGAATAATCTCATGATCCGTTTGAGCCTGGGTGGCGGTCCATAGGAGAATCACATGGTACCCCGGGATTTCCAAAAATACAGGCAACACTGGGTTCCCCATGTGCCTCAATCCACCCAGATGTGAATTTAAGTTGCCACCTTAAATAAACCATTAATTTTAAACAATCTCACATCTGTCATGGATACACTCACCCAATCCACGTCTACTAGCATAGCATGGAAATATAAGCAAACATAGAAGTAACTCCCAAAGGTTTGATAATAAACAGGTAATAGGTTCTACCTCATCTACTTCCCCAAACCCATATATTAATCAGATCCTAATCATGCAATTGTTTGAGGATTGATCTAATGCAATAAAACTGGGTAGTAAAGAGGTATGATCAAAGTGTTACTTGCCTTGCTGATGATCCGTGAAACCTAGAGATTCGAAGTAGCAAGCGGCGCACTTCGGGTACTCTATCACAAACAAACAAGCATACAATAAGCACTCATCTAATGCACAGGTAAAAAAACTCAAATAAGAGATCTAACCAGAAAGTTCAACTTAAGAACTCCGGTTTGCAAAAGAATCAAATCAAACGAAGCGACGAAAGTCAAACGGCGAAAGAAACAAGCTTCGTTTATTAATCTGTACCTAAGTCAAATTTTACAGTAGCAAAAAATTGTTTGAGTTGGCTAAACGGAAAGAGGGTTTTGAGACGAAACTCTAGGCGCTTGAATCGCCTGATTCCGATAAACGAGCGAAAAGTTATACTAAATCGAAAATCAGATCAAAATCACGATCAGAAATAATCGCGGAGAATCCAAAAAAAGAAAAACGGACGAACAGGCTAACGAACGAACGTTCGCTGTCTACGAAAAAACCGAAAAATCGTTCGTTAAAATGAACGACCGAACGGGCGTTCGCTAAACAACTAAATCGAGAAAAAAACCCAATCTAAAAATAAACCGCGGATATAAAAAGAAAAACCGTACGGTTTTCCGAAAAAAACGGCGGCGACAGCGGCTACCTCAGGCAAGTCCGGCGAGGGCGTCACGGCGGCGGGCGGCTCCGGCGGCGGCGGCGGGTCAGCGGCGGGGTGGGAGGTGCGGCAGCGGCGGGATCCGGCGGCGGCGGCAGCAGGCGGCGAGGTGCGACGGCGGCGGGATCCGGCGGCGGCGACGCGATCCGGCGGCGGCGACGCGATCCGTCGGCGGCGGCGCGGGTCTCGAGGCGGGGTGGGGCGGCGGCTAGGGTTTCTGCCCGGGGCGGGCCGTCGGCCTTTAAAGGCCGCCCGAGCGCACTGTCCAGGTCGGACACGGCCCGGTAAGGCGGTAACCCTTTTTTTAAAAAACATTACACGCAGAAAAACAATTAAAAGAAATACTAAACCGTCTCCAAAAATCCCGAAATAAATTTTCCCCAACTTCTAAAATCAAGCCGGACAAAATGAACATTTATTTGGGGCCTAATGCAATTTTGAAAAACGCGAATTTTTCCTAAATTCAAATAAAATAGCTATAAACTCTAAAATAAAATCTTATTGGATTTTATTATTAAATCCTCAAGATTTCTTTATTTTGGGAAAGTCATTTTATTCCCCCTCTCATATTTTCATAATAGAAATAATTGAAGATAAAATAAATAAAATCAAATGATCCTATTTTCAAAATTTGAGAAAACTCAAATATGAAAATAACGAAATCCCCAACTCTCTCCGTGGGTCCTTGATTTGCGTAGAATTTCTAGGATCGAAGCAAAATGCAATAAAATATGATATGCAATGATGATCTATGTATAATATTCCAAATTGAAAATTTGGGATGTTACAGAGACGTAACAAGGAGGCCACGAGGCAGGAGGGCGCGCCCAGGGGGGTAGGCGTGCCCCCCACCCTCATGGGCCCCTCGTAGCTCCACCGACCTAGTTCTTTCACCTATATATACTCATATACCCTAAAAACATCAGGGGGAGCCACGAAACCACTTTTCGACTGCCGCAGCCTTCTGTACCCGTGAGATCCCATCTTGGGGCCTTTTTCGGTGATCTGCCAGAGGGGGATTCGATCACGGAGGGCTTCTACATCAACACCATTACCTCTCCGATGAAGCGTGAGTAGTTTACCACAGACCATCGGGTCCATATTATTATCTAGATGGCTTCTTCTCTCTCTTTGATTCTCAATACAATGTTCTCCTCGATGTTCTTGGAGATCTATTCGATGTAATATTCTTTTGCGGTGTGTTTGCCGAGATCTGATGAATTGTGGATTTATGATCAAGATTCTCTATGAATATTATTTGGTTCTTCTCTGAATTCTTATATGCATGATTTGATATCTTTGCAAGTCTCTTTGAATTATCGATTTAGTTTGGCCTACTAGATTCATCTTTCTTACCATGGGAGAAGTGCTTAGCGTTGAGTTCAATCTTGCGGTGTCCTTTCCCAGTGATAGTAGGGGCAGCAAGGCACGTATTGTATTGTTGCCATCAAGGATAAAAAGATGGGGTTTATATCATATTGCTTGAATTTATCCCTCTACATCATGTAATCTTGCTTAATGTGTTACTCCGTTCTTTATGAACTTAATACTCTAGATGCATGCTGGATAGCGGTCGATCTGTGGAGTAATACTAGTAGATGTAGGCAGGAGTCGGTCTACTTGACATGGACGTGATGCCTATGTTCATGATCATTGCCTTAGATGTCATCATAATTATGCGCTTTTCTATCAATTGCTCGGCAGTAATTTGTTCACCCACCGTAATACATGCTATCTCAAGAGAAGCCACTAGTGAAACCTATGGCCGCCGGGTCTCTTTTCCATCATATTACATCTCTTTTCCATATTATTGAATCTCCTTTACATCTTGCTAGTTTCGAATCTGCTATTTTGCAATCTTTTCTTTCCAATCTATACATCAAAAATACCAAAATATTTACTTTATTATCTCTATTAGATTTCACTTTTGCGAGTGACCATGAAGGGATTGACAACCCCTTCATCGCGTTGGTTGCAAGTTCTTTATTTTTTGTGCAGGTATTCGGTGACTTGTGCGTCGTCTCCTACTGGATTGATACCTTGGTTCTGAAAGCTGAGGGAAATACCTATGCTACTTTGTTGCATCACCCTTTCCTCTTCAAGGGAAAACCAACGCAAGCTTAAGAGGTAGCAGGGCTACAGATGGAAATAAAATCATTATTATCTAAAGTACTGGCTTATCTTGACAAATTAAGCCGGCCCTTGGGGGCTGCTCATGCAAAGTTGAAGTACTGCTATTGGAAGTCCCGGTTTATCTTAAAGAATAAACCAGCCCTTGGGGGCTACTGGATTTGATCTATGAAGCTATTAAAGTTTATAGCACATTCTATTCTATCATGTCCAATAAACTTGGCGACTAATGGAAGTATATTCATATGAAAAAGAAGTTGCGATGTTTACCTCATAACGCTCCTTCATCAAATTTACTAAGCCGGCTTCATAGTCACGGCTTGTGTAAATATGGTTCAATACCCAGAATGAATCTCTTGGGCAATAAAATTGGCATTGCTATCCAGATTGGTTGACCACTTGCCCTTGTCAGCAATGGAAATTTCTTCTTTAGCGTTGTGCTTGGATAGGACAATGGGTTTGCCTGGTTCTGTATAGCCATGCCCAGTGATGGTAATATCCTCATCTTTTTCTTCAGCCGGCTTAATAGGGCTTGCCGGCTTGATGGGGTTGGTAGATTTATGATGGCCGAGTCGATGTCCATCTGGTCAATGTCAACATTGTGATCAACCAGTGGTGGTTCATCAACTATGGCTTCAGGAGCTTGATGAGAGGTTTCGACTGACTACTACTCCGGCTCAGAAGGATTCTCAGGAGTTTTGGTCACCTTCGCCTTCTTGATGGGCTTTGCCATGGCCCTGTGAAGGGAGCACAAGACAAGATTAGTACAATAGTTGAGTATATAATTGAAAGAAAAAGCTTGATAATCTTACCCTGGCACCGGTTTAAAGGCCGGGACTTGAGTCCCTGTTGAGTCATCAGAGGAAGAGTGAGATGTTCCCTGATAATTTGAATCGTAAGGAATAAGAGGTTGTCGGTAAAGACCGGCCTTGGATAAGTTAAGTCGTACTTTGTTGAGACCTTTGGACGATGTTTACGAGGGGCCGGGATGTTCTGTAAGCCAGAAGAAAGAATTGCACTTCCGGTGTTCCAGGTCGTGCGGCGAGCTTCATATTGTTGTTTCTTCAAAATAAAGTGGGGATCCAAATAATCCAAAGGATGAGAAAACCTTACTTTCCGGCTTGCTTGGCGAGTTTTCTGTTTTGGCACAGACTCTGAGCCGGAGGAAAGAGCTATTACCTCGTCATCACCCACACGGCTCGCTTCGGCTTCCTCCTGATAACAATCATTGTCAATGAGATGCATAAAAAAAGAGCCAGGAGAGTCAAGGTCTACCTCTGACTCGTCATCGTCCAAGTTTAACTCGGCGGGCTCAGTGGTCTTCTTCTTGGCAGGTTTCTTGTTGGCCTCGGTTTTGGTATGAGCCCGTGTGGCCGGTTTATCTTGCGGTTTCTTTTTCCAAAATGAAGAGTCGGCCTATTGAGGTCAAAAAAGATTATAAGTGGGAGGTGTTAATGCAAATGAGATTGAACGGAGGACTAAGTCCTGTTTTACTGCAGTCTGCCCACGATTCGTTCAGCAATGCCTTGGCAGCTTCAGTGAACTCTGCGTCAGAAAGTTGAATGTCAGTGGCACTGGGGATATTTTAAATTGCAAGTGTATTCGCACATTAAGCCGGGGCAACGGCTTAATGGCAAGATCCTCCAGGAGACCCAGCACCGAACAAGGTCGATACCAGTTAAACCATTAGCCATGAATGCTCTGAGCTTTGAAAATGTTGGAGCATATTTGGCCCGCTCCTTCGTGCTGATCTGTGGGGGAAGAGAATGTGTGTTGCTAAGCGGGTGATCGCGGTAACCCGGTAGAGGATTTTCATCTGCTGGAGATGTGTTTTGACAGTAGAACCCAGGTTGGTTCCAATCTTTGGGATGGCTCGGCGGCTTGGCATAGGGAAAGCTGGCTTCTTTGCTCTTCTGAATTGAAACTCCGCCGAGTTCCAAGCTGGGACCATCAGTAAACTCTGTCTGACGGTTTAAGTAGTAAAACTCTCGAAACAATTCAACTATGGGCTCCTCTTGAAGATAAGCTTCACATAATACTTGGAAGTTGCAAATATTGGACACAGAGTTGGGTCCAATATCTTGAGGGTGAAGTTTGAAAAAATGAAGTACATCACGGAAAAACTTTGAGCCAAGAGGGTTGAACCCCCAGATCATGTGGTCAGTGAAAACAATCACTTATCCGTCCTTGGGCTTATGTGGATTTTCTTTATCCAGGGATCCTCCAGTGGATGTCCTCTTTCTTAGCTAGGGTGCCAATTGCAACAAAGTTTTTCAAGTCTTCTTCAGTGACCCAGGATGGGACCCAATTGCAGACAGTGTACGTCTTAGTCATTTTTGATGATCTAAAAGGAATATTATGCCGGCTTAAGATTATATGGTTAAGCCGGTTATCGATTTGAAGGCAAATAATGAAGAACATGCATGCAAAGGTGTTAAACTGGAGGATAACATTGAAGCTATGGAAGGTGAGCTATTGGCGGCTTAAGAGGGGGCTAATGGTGCCTGATGGGTTACGGTTTTTATGAAGGTAAGCCGCCCATATAGTTATGGATTTACAGATCCAGGAGAGAGAAAATTTTGCTAAGTATTGGACAAACATATTTCACACCTAGATGCCATGATTTTGGATCTACGGCAGCTCAAGTAATGGAAAAATATTAAAACCTAAGTTGCAGTAGAGGGGAAGTTCATGTGTCCAGATTGGACCTCTCTCACAGAGGAAAATGCTCAGACATAAAAAAAATGAGCGCTACGATTAATGCCGCATAGGAGGAATATTAATCTTGGATCAAAACCACAACCTACGACGAAGAACAAAGAAGGATGGACATGAACACTGACGAACAGCCTGAACCCTAATACAGATCTAAGATAAAAGGGAGAGGTGCACTTACAAGTAATGAGGAGAAGCGGTGGTGCGTTGGAGTTCTCTGGTCTAGTCAGGTCGGTGCAGCGGCCTGAGTTGATGCAGCGATTGGAGGTCGCGGCGGCGGAGCTCGAGCGCTGGTGCGGCTGTGCGAAGGAGGAAGACGAAAGAGGAAGCAAGGGAAAAATGATAAAGATCCCTGTCCCTATTTATAAGGGGGTGAGTACAAGGCATGTGCTTGAATCGAGGAGGCCGAAATCACCATATGGCCATATGACGCCTCGATTTTCGGGAAGCTTATTAAGATAAGGATCAATTAAGATGCTCTAGACCTCATGTGGAGTTAATGTGAAATGATGTCATGGTGGTTTAAGAAGATTTTGAGAGCTGACGTCATGGTGGGTTACAACAAGTGATGCAGATTCTTGCAAGTCAGGTATTGAAGATTGATATGAACAAGTTCAAATCAACCAGGGGCCTAATGTTGGGGATATAACTACAGGGTATGAACCACCCATGAGGGGCCGGGTCATACCACTGGCGACTTATTAATGAAGATGGCGGGTCATAGCGATCCCATTGGCGGCCAAGACCTAGAGGCGACTTAAGGCCCAAGAGGATGAACCGCCATAAGTAGGACTTGTATTGTAAGGCAAGTTTAGTTAGTCACCAAGCCGGACACGTTGTGTATGAGCCGGCCGGGACTCTGTAAATCATCGTGTGTTAACCTATGTATATAAAGGGATGACCCGGCGGCGGTTTAGGGCAAGAAAGAAGAGATTGAGAACTAGGTCAAGCATATTCGCTCCCCGGTAATCGAAGCCCAAGCAATACCACCCTACACTGGATTAGGCTTTTACCTCCACCGCAAGGGGCCGAACTAGTATAAACTCTTTGTGTCCCTTGTCCCATTTAACCCCTTCAAGCTAACTATGTGTGATGGCTCCACACCTAAGTCCTTACGCTAGGACATCTAACGTGGCAATTCCACGATAGTAACATTGCCCCTTCTCTCTTTTTCTCTCATTTTTTTGTTTGTATTCTTTGGCCTCTTTTTTTTCATTGGCTTCTTTAGCCTCTTTATTTTCCTCACATGGGGCAAAGCAATATGACAATGATGAAGCGTGTCATAGTAAACGGAACGGTGGAAAGTTGCATGCCAATATATCTCGGAATGGCTATGGAAATGCCATAATAGGTAGGTATGGTGGCTTTTTTGATGAAAGTAAATGGTGGGTTTATGGTACCGGCGAAATTTGCGCGGTACTAGAGAGGCTAGCAAAGGTGGAAGGGTGAAAGTGCGTATAATCCATGGACTCAACACAAGTCATAAAGAACTCACATTCTTATTGCAAAAATCTATTAGTCATTGAACGAAGTATTATGTGCATTCTCCTAGGGGGATAGATTGGTAGGAAAATACCATTGCTCGTCCCCGACCGACACTCATAAGGAAGACAATCAATGAAGACTTCATGCTCCAAAGTTGTTACACAACGGTTACCATACGTGCATGCTACGTGACTCACAAACCTCAACATAAGTATTTCTCAAATTCACAATTACTCTACAAGCATGAATCAAATATCACCATCTTCATATCTCAAAACAATCATCAAGAATCAAACTTCTCATAGTATTCAACGCACTTTTTATGAAAGTTTTTATTATATCCATCTTGGATGCCCATCATATTAAGACTAGTTTTATAACCAAAGCAAATTACCATGCTGTTCTAAAAGACTCTCAAAATAATATAAGTGAAGCATGCGAGTTCAACAATTTCTATAAAATAAGGCCACCGCCGTGCTCTAAAAATATATAAGTGAAGCACTAGAGCAATATTGTCTAGCTCAAAAGATATAAGTGAAGCCCATAGAGTATTCTAATAAATCACGATTCATGCGTGTCTCTCCCAAAAGGTGTGTACAGAAGTATGATTGTGGTAAACTAAAAATGAAATACTCAAATCATACAAGATGCTCCAAGCAAAACACATATCATGTGGTGACAAAAAATATAGCCTCAAGTAAAGTTATCGATAGACGAAGACGAAAGAGGGGATGCCTTCCGGGGCATCGCCAAGCTTAGGTTTTTGGTTGTACTTGAATTTTACCTTGGGGTGCCTTGGGCATCCCCAATCTTTGGCTCTTGCCACTCCTTATTCCATAGTCCATCAAATCCTTACCTAAAACTTGAAAACTTCACAACATAAAACTTCAACAGAAAATCTCATGAGCTTCGTTAGTATAAGAAAATAAATCACCACTTTAAGGTACTGTTGTAAACTCATTATTTATTTATATTGGTGTAAAACCTACTGTATTCCAACTTCTATATGGTTCATACCCCCCAATACTACTCATAGATTCATCAAAATAAGCAAACACCACACGAAAAACAGAATCTGTCAAAAACAGAACAGTCTGTAGCAATCTGTAACTTTTGAATACTTCTGAAACTCCAAAAATTCTAAAATAAATTGGTGGTCGTGAGGAATTTGTCTATTAATCTTATGCAAAAATAATCAACCTAAAATCATTCTTTTGTAAAAAAAATGACAGCTAATATCGTGAGCGCAAAAGTTCCAGCTTTTTACAGCAAGATCGCATTGACTTCACCCAAGTCTTCCCAAAGGCTCTACTTAGCACACACATTAATTAAAACTTAAAACCACATCTAACCAGAAGCTAGATGAATTATTTATTACTAAACAGGAGCAAAAAGCAAAGAACAAAAATAAAATTGGGTTGCCTCCCAACAAGCGCTATTGTTTAACGCCCCTAGCTAGGCATAAAAACAAGAATAGATCTAGGCGTTGCCATCTTTGGTATGCAATCCATAAGTGGATCTCATAATAGATTCATAAGGCAATTTAATTTTCTTCTTAGGAAAGTGTCCATGCCCTTTCTCAACGGAAATTGGAATCTAATGTTTCCTTCTTTCATATCAATAATTGCACCAATCGTTCTAAGGAAAGGTCTACCAAGAATAATAGGACATGTAGGATTGCAATCTATATCAAGAACAATAAAATCTACGGGCACATAATTCCTATTTGCAACAATAATAACATCATTAATCCTTCCCATAGGTTTCTTAATGGTGGAATCCGCAAGATGCAAATTTAAAGAACAATCATGAAATTCACGGAAACCTAGCACATCACACAAAGTTCTTGGAACCGTGGAAACACTAGCACCCAAATCACACAAAGCTTAGAATTCATAATCTTTAATCTTACTCTTATTAGTAGGTTCCCACTCATCATAAAGTTTTCTAGGTATAGAAACTTCTAGTTCAAGCTTTTATTAAAAAGATTGCATCATGGCATCAATGATATGTTTAGTAAAAGCTTTATTTTTATTATAAGCATGAGGAGAATTTAGCACGGATTGTAACAAGGAAATACAATATATGAAAGAACAATTATCATAATTAAACTCCTTAAAATCTAAAATATTGGGTTCATTGCTACTTAAAGTCTTACCTCTCCGATCCCACTTTTATCAATTTTTGCATCTAGATCTAAAAACTCCAAATCATTGGGCGCCTTTTAACTAAAGTTGACTCATCTCCAGTCCCATATTTATCAAGATTAATATTGGAAAACAAAGACTTAATAGGAGTCACATCAATCACTTTTAGATCTTCATCATTATTATCATGAAAACTAGAAGAACACGCTTTTACAAACCAATCTTTTTAGCACGCATCTTAGCGGTTCTTTCTTTGCACTCATCAATGGAAATTCTCATGGATTTGAGAGACTCATTGATATCATGCTTAGGTGGAATAGGTATATGTTTCAAAGAATCAACATCAAGAGAAATTCTATCCATGTTCCTAGCCAATTCATCAATCTTAAGCAATTTTTCTTCAATCAAAGCATTGAAATTGTTTTGCAAACTCATAAATTCTTTAACACTATTCTAAAAATCAGAGGGCATCTTATTAAAATTTCCATAAGATTTGTTGTAGGAATTACCATAATTATTAGAGGAATTACTAGGAAACGGCCTAGGATTAAAATTGCCTCTATATGTGTTGTTACCAAAATTGTTCCTGCCAACAAAATTCACATCCATAGATTCATTATTATTCTCAATCAAAGTGGACAAAGGCATATCATTAGGATCAGAAGAAGCACTTCTATTAGCAAATAATTTCATAAGTTCATCCATCTTTCCACTCAAAACATTAATCTCTTCAATAGCATGAACTTTTTTACTAGTGGATCTTTCAGTGTGTTACTGAGAATAATTAACCATAATATTATCTAGGAGCTTAGTAGCTTCTCCTAAAGTGATTTCCATAAAAGTGCCTCCCACGGTCGAATCTAAAATATTCAAGATGCAAAATTCAATCCGGCATAAATTTTTTATATAATCATCCACAAATTTAAACCATGTGTAGGGCAAATATGTATCATTAATTTCATCCTCTCCCAAGCTTGTGCAACATGCTCATGATCAAGTTGCTTAAAATTCATAATATCGTTCCTAAGGGAGATGATCTTAGTGGGAGGAAAATACTTAGAGATAAAAGCATCTTTGCACTTATTCCATGAATCAATACTATTTTTAGGCAAAGATGAGAACCAAGTTTTAGCAAGATCTCTAAGCGAAAACGAAAATAGATTCAATTTAACAATATCATTATCCACATCTTTCTTCTTTTGCATATCGCTCAAATAAACGAAGTTGTTTAGATGGGATTGTGGCATCTTCACTAGGAAAGCCGGAAAATTGATCTTTCATAACAAGATTCAACAAAGCAGCATTAATTTCACAAGATTCAGCATTGATAGTAGGAGCAATCGGAGTGCTAATAAAATCATTATTGTTGGTATTGGAAAAGTCACATGATTTAGTATTATCTTGAGCCATCGTGACAAGCAATCAATCCAACACACAAGCACACAAGAAGCAATCAAAAAGAGACGAATGGAAGAGGGGCGAAGAGAAGGCAAAGGTTTTCGAAAATCGTTTTAGAAGTGGGGGAGAAGAAAATGAGAGGCGAATGATGAATAATGTAATGCGGGGGAGAAGAGTTTATGACGGGTACTTGGTATGGCTTGACTTGGCTTAGATCTCCCTCGCAATGGCGCCAGAAATCCTTCTTGCTACCTCTTGAGCTTGCGTTGGTTTTCCCTTGAAGAGGAAAGGGTGATGCAGCAAAGTAGCGTAAGTATTTCCCTCAGTTTTGAGAACCAAGGTATCAATACAGTAGGAGACCATGCACAATTCACCGAATACCTACACAAACAATCAAGAACTTGCAACCAACACGATAAAGGGGTTGTCAATCCTTTCACGGTCACTCGCAAAAGTGAGATCTAATAGAGATAGTAAAGTAATATTTTTGGTATTTTTGGTCTATAGATTGGAAAGTAAAGATTGCAAAATAGTAGATCGGAAACTAGCAGGATGTAAAGAAGATTCAATAATATGGAAAAGAGACCCGGGGGCCATAGGTTTCACTAGTGGCTTCTCTCGAGATAGCATGTATTACAATGGGTGAATAAATTACTGCCAAGCAATTGATAGAAAAGCGCATAATTATGATGACATCTAAGGCAATGATCATGAACATAGGCATCACATCCGTGTCAAGTAGACCGACTCCTGCCTGCATCTACTACTATTACTCCACACATCGACCGCTATCCAGCATGCA
The DNA here is from genome assembly GCF_018294505.1 of Triticum aestivum. Classification (NCBI taxonomy): domain Eukaryota; kingdom Viridiplantae; phylum Streptophyta; class Magnoliopsida; order Poales; family Poaceae; genus Triticum; species Triticum aestivum. The sequence continues at coordinate 371,909,195 of NC_057795.1, read as the reverse complement.
TATAGAGTATTAAGTTCATAAAGAACGGAGTAATGCACTAAGCAAGATGACATGATGTAGAGGAATTAACTCAAGATGACATGATGACAAGATGACATATGAAGAAAACTCCATCTTGTTATCCTCGATGGCAACAATACAATACGTGTCTTGCTGCCCACCGCAAGATTGAACCCAAAGCTAAGCACTTCTCCCATGGAAAGAAAGATCAATCTAGTAGGCCAAACTAAACCGATAATTCTAAGAGACTTGCAAAGATATCAAATCATGCATATAAGAATTCAGAGAAGAACCCAATAATATTCATAGATAATCTTGATCATAAATCCACAATTCATTGGATCTCGGCAAACACACCGCAAAAGAGTATTACAGCGAATAGATCTCCAAGAGCATCGAGGAGAACTTTGTATTGAGAATAAAAGAGAGAGAAGAAGCCATCTAGCTAATAACTATGGACCCGAAGGTCTGTGGTAAACTACTCACGCTTCATCGGAGAGGCAATGGTGTTGATGTAGAAGCCCTCTATGATCGAATCCCCCCCCCCCTGGTAGATCGCCATAAAAGGCCCCAAGATGGGATCTCACGAGTACAGAAGGTTGTGGCGATGGAAAAGTGGTTTCGTGGCTCCCCCTGATGTTTTTAGGGTATAAGAGTATATATAGCCGAAGGATCTACGTCAGCGGAGCTACAAGGGGCCCAAGAGGGTGGGGGCGCGCCCTCCTGCCTTGTGGCCTCCTTGTTATGTCTCTGACTTCATCTCCTAGTCTTCTGGTTTGCTTTCGGTCCAAGAAAGGTCATCGTGATGGTTTCATTCCGTTTGGACTCCGTTTGGTATTCCTTTTCTGCAAAACTCTAAAATAGGCAAAAAAATAGAAACTTTCATTGGGCCCTCGGTTAATAGGTTAGTCCCAAAAATAAAATAAAAGAGCATATTAAAGCCCATTAAACATCCAAAATAGATAATATAATAGCATGGAACAATAAAAAATTATAGATACGTTGGAGACGTATCACCTGCTAGACAAACAGAGGGTACGACTACAATATCGATAAGAGAGGGGATGTGTGCCTGTCTTTGCACACGCATGTGAGAGATGGGTCGGCATGCATGCAAGGATGATGAGGGGGACGATATGGCTAGAAGGCGATATGGCTGTGGTAAGCAGACGTAACTATATAGGAAAATCAATCTTCATGTGTTGGAGAAAGGGAGAGACATAACTACTGAGGTACGTTGATCGGTGTGTGGGGAAAAAGTGTTACAGTCGACCTAGCTATATGTAGGGAGATCGATAGGTATACATGCATGCATGTGTTAGAAGCAAATAAGGCCCGAAGAGACAGATAGAGAGAGAGAACGGGATGTGGCTGGGAGGTGATGCGAGAGGGCGACTATATCGAGGGGGGAGGACTGTGCAAGTATGAGATCGTTGAAAAGAGGGGCAGGAGTGTGCACGTGCGTGGAACCATATTAGACAGAGGGGGCATGGATGGTGAGAAGAGAAGAGGGAAAGCGTGTGTTTGTGGTAGGTTCACATGGCTAGAGAGGTATATCAATTGGTGTGTGCCAGAAAGAAGGATCTGGAGGGCCTACACACACCATGGGTGAATGACCTAAAGAGAAATAACGAATGTGCGCGATGGAGAGAATGTCGAGGGAGCGTGAGAGGGAGGTGAGCGTGTGCATGAAAGAGCAAAAGTTAGCGCTAGCTACAAAGATAAGGGGATTTTGTGGGTGTAAAAGACGAATTAGAGATCATAATTCATTATACAAGTGGATTCAGATATTTGAACAAGAGATCATAGTGTTTTAAACCGACGCATATGCATGAATATAATGGTGATACGCATGGTGTGGTCATGAACATTTTATACTACATATAATATATGTATTTTTTCGAATTTGTGATAATGTGTGGCTTTTGCAGCTTAGGGCTAAATACTTGCCATAATGTTGGGGGCGGGGCACTATACTTTATGTGATAAATACAATGTACATACGAAACATGGTTTAGATTATGAAGATCTAGCTAGAACTTCAAATGTACTTTTATCTGGAATCAACAGCAAGTGTATTCAAAAATTTTGAATTCGAGTTCATATATATAGTACACATAGTTCATATCTAACTCCATAGTAATCATGTAGTGTGTTGTTAAGATAATATACGAATGATGGTTTAACTTCACAACAATCATGGTTGTAGATTCTTATTTAAATAGAGAAATGAGTTCAAATTTAGTTTGAACTGTAGCGCTAGTATATACATTTGGAATGCACTATAATGTTCATATGAGTAGGTTACATGCATTATACAAGTAGCGAAAAATTTAATTGGACATAACACGGATTCATAGTTTTGGATAGCATTTGTACAATAAAACGGGACAAGACTCCCTTTGTGTGGTGCAAATATTTTTTGTTTTTGTTTTTTTTTGTCGAGGGAAGTGCGAATTGATTTTCTACGTACATTATTACACGTTAGGCTTGTCCCGAAATTTCAACCTGCGCCTTGTTATCCCAAAAATTCAGACATCGGTTTGTCTCGTTGTGCTCCGAAAACACGTGCCTTCACAACCCGCGCCTTGCTATCCCGAAATTACAACGCGCGCAAAAACTCCCTCTAGCTGCCAAATCCCGACACGTGAAATCCCCCTTCTAACCCTGAGCCGAAACAACCATTATTTCAAACCGGTGGGGGTACTTTGGTAACACACCCTACATTTTGGACAAGCGTGTCCCTAAGTCATGGTTCCCCCCTCCCATCACCTCCTTTTCGCCATTCGAAAACCTAGGCCGCCATTACCTCTCTCCTCCAGCCGTGAAACCCCACCCTCCGCCGTCCGTGACCCCACCGCTGCCCAGCCGGAGCCTCTTCCCCGACGATGTTGTCCACCGCAACATCTCGACGTCCCTCATCCACCGCCTCGGATGAGGATCCGTTGTCGATCTCGTCGTCCTGCCGATTCAGCCACCCCGTCTATGCTGCTGACGACTTCTCCATGGAGGCTCTCCCCTAGTGTGTGGCTCCCTTGGCGGCAGTGATACGTCTCCAACGTATCTATAATTTTTGATTGTTCCATGCTATTATATTGCCCGTTTTGGATGTTTATGGGCTTTACTTTACACTTTTATATCATTTTTGGGACTAACCTACTAACCGGAGGCCCAGCCCGAATTGCAGTTTTTTTTGCTTATTTCAGTGTTCTGAAAAAAAGGAATATCAAACGGAGTCCAAACGGAATGAAACCTTTGGGAGCGATCTTTTCGGAACAAATGAAATCCCGGAGACTTGGAGTGGACGTTAAGATGTAAACGAGGCGGCCACGAGGGTGCCCGGCGCGCCCTAAGGGGGTGGGCGCGCCCCCACCGTCGTGGGCCCCTCGTTGCTCCACCGACGTACTTCCTTCGCCTATATATACTACCGTACCCTGAAAACATCCAGGAGCACCACGAAAAACTATTTCCACCACCGCAATCTTCGGTATCCGCGAGATCCCATCTTGGAGCCTTCACCGGCGCTCCGCCGGAGGGGGAATCGACCATGGAGGGCATCTACATCATCTCCAAGGCCTCTCCGATGAGTTGTGAGTAGTTTACCACAGATCTTCGGGTCCATAGTTATTAGCTAGATGGCTTCTTCTCTCTCTTTGAATCTCAATACAAAGTTCTCCTCGATCTTCTTGGAGATATATTCGATGTAACTCTTTTTGCGGTGTGTTTGTCGAGATCCGATGAATTGTGGGTTTATGATCGAGTTTATCTATGAGAAATATTTGAATCTCCTCTGAATTCTTTTATGTGTGATTAGTTATCTTTGCAAGTCTCTTCGAATTATCAGTTTGGTTTGGCCTACTAGATTGATCTTTCTTGCAATGGGAGAAGTGCTTAGCTTTGAGTTCAATCTTGCAGTGTCCTTTCCAAGTGACAGCAGGGGCAGCAAGGCATGTATTGTATTGTTGCCATCGAGGATAAAACGATGAGGTTTATATCATATTGCATTAGTTTATCCCTCTACATCATGTCATCTTTCTTAATGCCTTACTCGGTTCTTATGAACTTAATACTCTAGATGCAGGCAGGAGTCGGTCAATGTGTGGAGTGATAGTAGTAGATGCAGAATTGTTTCGATCTAATTCTTGCGGACATGATGCCTATATACATGATCATGCCTAGATAATCTCATAACAATGCACTTTTCTATCAATTGCTCGACAGTAATTTGTTCACCCACCATAATACTTATGCTATCTTGAGAGAAGCCACTAGTGAAACCTATGGCCCCTGGGTCTATATTTTATCATATAAGTTTTCCATCTACTTTTATTTGCATCTTTTACTTTCCAATCTATATCATAAAAATACCAAAAATACTTATCTTATCTTATTATCTCTATCAAATCTCACTTTCGCAAGTTACCATGAAGGGATTAACAACCCCTTTATCGCGTTGGTTGTGAGGTTCTTGTTTGTTTGTGTAGGTGCTTGGGACTTTTGAGGAGCCTCCTACTGGATTGATACCTTGGTTCTCAAAAACTGAGGGAAATACTTACGCTACTTTCCTGCATCACCCTTTCCTCTTCAAGGGAAAAACCAACGCAGTGCTCAATAGGTAGCAAGAAGGATTTCTGGCGCCGTTGCCGGGGAGGTCTTCGCTCAAGTCAAGACATACCAAGTACCCATCACAAACTCATCTCCCTCGCATTACATTATTTGCCATTTGCCTCTCGTTTTCCTCTCCCCCACTTCACCCTTGCCGTTTTATTCACCCTTCTTTCGTTTGATCTTTTGTTTGCTTGTGTCTCCATGTGCCTTCTATGTGCTTGCATCTTTGCTTGCTAAATCTATTGATATGGATCCACTTAAAGTGTTCTACTTGGATCATCTTCGATCCTTATGCGCTCATGCTAAAACCCCAACTAGCCTAGTTGATGGGAAATCTTTAGATGAGCATGCTCATTTTGTGCGTAATCGTGTGTCTCAAAAGGGGGTACTCTTATGGGATCAAATAAACCGTTTGTTGTGATATGCTTGGAATCTTTGTGAAATTTGTGATTTTACTTGTTTCTCTAAGAACCCTAGAAAACACCTTCCCTACCTATGTGAGTTTAATGATAATGAAATATTATCTTCTTATGCAAAGGGTCGTTATAGTTACTATGATATCGAACAAATTGAAGAATTTGTTGCTTTTAAGGGTGCTTATGAAGTTGCTTCTTTGATTGAAAAGTATGATGTTACTCTCTACGAATCTAAAAATTTTGACATACTTAAATATTGCTATGAAAACTATGCTCATAATGTCTATGTCAAAGAATTTATTGAGAGAATGACCATTGGTTTGGAATAGAATAATGATATGCATGAATCTATAGATAATGATGATTCTGATGATTTGATTGAAATTTCCCTTGATGAACATGATGCTTGCTATAATTGTGGCCATGATGCCAATATTTATGAAGATGAATTTGCTATAGTTCCTTATGTTAAGCATGAGATCGTTACTATTGCACCCATACTTGATAGTTCCTTCGATGAAAAGCATGATTGCAATGATGTTATTATAAATTCTCTTGATGTCAATTGTGCTAATAATATGCAAAACCCTAAGCTTGGGGATGCTAGTTTTGCTATGTCTACTACTTGCTGCAATGATCATGATTAGGGTGATTCTTCTTATGATCTTGAAAATTTATTTAAGCCCCATGATAAATATGGGATTGATAATAATGTTTGCAATAATATTGAAAGTGGGTTTGGAAGAGTGTCAACTTTAGATCCCACATATTTGGAGAATGTTCAATCTTATGAAGTTTTTGATAAAAGTGATTTTGGAGAGGTCATGACTTTAGTTAATCCCACTATTTTAGAAGAGTGTCAACTTTGCATACATGTGGATCGTGTTAACAATATGTTATGTGATGGCTATTTTGTTGAATTTGCCTATGATCCTACATGTAATTATTATGAGAGTGGAAAATATGGTTGTAGAAATTTTCATCTTACTAAATTACCTCTCGCCATGTTGAGATTGCTATCGTCTCTTTCTTGTTCCTTGCATATGCTAATTTTTGCTTGCTATGATAATTTGTTTGCATATAAAATGCCTACGAGTAGGAAGTATGTTAGACTTAGATGTGTTTGTCACGTGTTTCATGATGCTCTCTTTGCGCTTCAATTCTTGTCTTTCATGTGAGCATCATCGTAATCTCAATGCCTAGCAAGGGGCGTTAAACGATAGCGCTTGTTGGGAGGCAACCCAATTTTATTTTTTGTTCCTTGATTTTTGCTTCTGTTTAGTAATAAATAATTCATCTAGCTTATGTTTAGATGTGGTTTTATGTTTTAATTAGTGTTTGTGCCAAGTAGAACCTATAGGATAACCTACGGTGATAGTTAATTTGATTCTCCTGAAAAACAGAAACTTTTGCACGTACGAAAATAATTTTAATAAATCACAGAAACGTGATTTCGCATTGATTCTTTCTGCAGTAGATCAATAGACAAATTTCCCAGGACTTCCTATTTTGGTAGGAGTTTTAGAGTTCCAGAAGTATTCGAAAGTTACAGATTTTTACAGACTGTTCTGTTTATGACAGATTCTGTTTTTCGTGTGTTGTTTGCTTATTTTGATGCATCTATGGCTAGTATCGGGGGGGGGGGGGTATGAACCATAGAAAAGTTGGAATACAGTAGGTTTAACACCAATATAAATAAAGAATGAGTTCATTACAGTACCTTATGTGGTGGTTTTTCTTTCTTGCACTAACGGAGCTTATGAGATTTCCTGTAGAGTTTTGTGTTGTGAAGTTTTCAAGTTTTGGGTAAAGATTTGATGGACTATGGAATAAGGAATGGCAAGAGCCTAATCTTGGGGATGCCCATGGAACCCCAAGATATTCAAGGATAACCAAAATCCTAAGCTTGGGGATGCCCCGGAAGGCATCCCCTCTTTCGTCTTCGTCTATCAGTACCGTTACTTGGAGCTACATTTTTATTCGCCACATGATATGTGTTTTGCTTGGAGCGTCTTGTATGATATTAGTCTTTGCTTTTTATATTTCCACAATCATCCTTGTTGTACACGCCTTTTGTGAGAAATCCACATGATTTGGAATTTATTAGAATACTCTATGTGCTTCACTTATATCTTTTGAGCTAGATAGTTTTGCTCTAGTACTTCACTTATATCTTTTAGAGCACGGCGGTGGCTTTATTTTGGAGAAATTGTTGATCTCTCATGCTTCACTTATATTATTTGGAGAATCTTTTAGAGCAGCATGGCATTTGCTATGATTATAAAATTGGTCCTAGAATGATGGGCATCCAAGTTGGGTATAATAAAAACTATCATAGGAAGTGAATTGGATACTATGATCAATTTGATGCTTGATAATTGTTTTGAGATATAGAGGTGGTGATTTTAGAGTCATGCTAGTTGGGTAATTGTGAATTTAAAGAATACTTGTGTTGAAGTTGGCAAGTCCCGTAGCATGCACATATGGTAACGGTTGTGTAACAAATTTGAAACATGAGGTGTTCTTAGATTGTCATCCTTATGAGTGGCGGTCGTGGAGGAGTGATGGTCTTTTCCTACCTATCTATCCCCCTAGGAGCATGCGCATACTGCTTGGTTTTTGATGACTTGTAGATTTTTGCAATAATTATATGAGTTCTTTATGACTAATGTGAGTCCATGGATTATATGCACTTTTACCTTTCCATCATTGCTAGCCTCTTCGGTACCGTGCATTGCCCTTTCTCACCTTGAGAATTTGTGCAAACTTCACCAGTCCATCCAAACCCCGTCATACGATATGCTCTATCACACATAAACCTCCTTATATCTTCCTCAAAACAGCCACCATACCTACCTATTATGGCATTTCCATAGCCATTCCGAGATATATTGCCATGCAACTTTCCACCGTTTCGTTTATCATGACACGCATCATCATTGTCATATTGCCTTGCATGATCATCTAGTTGACATCGTATTTGTGGCAAAGCCACCTTCATAATTTTTCATACATGTCACTCTTGATTCATTCCCATCCCGGTACACCATCGGAGGCATTCATATACAGCCATATCTTGTTCTAGTTCTGAGTTGTAATTCATGAGTTGTAAATAAATAGAAGTGTGATGTTATTAGAGCATTGTCCCTTATAAAAAAGAAGAAAGGGCAAAAAAAGCCAAAGAAAAAAATAGATAAAGTCCAAATAAAAAAAGAAAGGCCCAAAAAAAGAAAAAAGAAGAAGAAAAAAAGGGGACAATGTTACTATCTTTTTCCACACTTGTGCTTCAAAGTAGCACTATGTTCCTCATAAAGAGAGTCTCATTTGTTGTCACTTTCATATACTAGTGGGGATTTTTTATTATAGAACTTGGCTTGTATACTCCAATGATGGGCTTCCTCAAAATGCCCTTGGTCTTCATGAGCAAGCAAGTTGGATGCACACCCACTTAGTTTCTTTTGTTGAGCTTTCATACATTTATAGCTCTAGTGCATCTGTTGCATGGCAATCCCTATTCCCCATGTTGACATCAATTGATGGGCATCTCCATAGCCCGTTGATTATCCTCGTCAATGTGAGACTTTCTCCTTTTTTGTCTTCTCCACACAACCTCCATCATCATATTATATTCCACCCATAATGCTATATCCATGGCTCACGCTCATGTATTGCATGAAAGTTGAAAAAAGTTTGAGATTACTTAAGTATGAAACAATTGCTTGGCTTGTCATTGGGGGTGTGCAAGATGAGAGCATTCTTGTGTGACAAAAATGGAGCATGACCAAACTATATGATTTTGTAGGGATGAACTTTCTTTAGCCATGTTATTTTGAGAAGACATGATTGCTTTGTTAGTATGCTTGAAGTATTACTATTTCTTATGTCAATATGAACTTTTATTTTGAATCATTTGGATCTGAACATTCATGCCACAATAAAGAAAATTACATTGAGAATTATGCTAGGTAGCATTCCACATCAAAAATTATGTTTTTATCATTTACATACTTGAGGACGAGCAGGAATTAAGCTTGGGGATGCTTGATACGTCTCCGACGTATCTATAATTTTTTATTGTTCCATGCTATTATATTACCCGTTTTGGATATTTATGGGCTTTACTTTACACTTTTATATCATTTTTTGGACTAACCTACTAACCGGAGGCCCAGCCCGAATTGCTGTTTTTTTGCTCATTTCAGTGTTTCGAAGAAAAGGAATATCAAACAGAGTCCAAACGGAATGAGACCTTCCGGAGCGATCTTTTCAGAACAAACGCAATCTAGGAGACTTGGAGTGGACGTCAAGATGTAAACGAGGCTGCCACGAGGGTGCCCGACGCGCCCTAAGGCGGTGGGCGCTCCCCCCCCCCCCACCCTCGTGGGCCCCTCGTTGCTCCACCAACGTACTTAATTCGCCTATATATACTCCCGTACCCTGAAAACATCCAAGAGCACCACGAAAAACTATTTCCACCGCGGCAACCTTCTGTATCCGCGAGATCCCATCTTGGAGCCTTCTTTGGCACTCCATCGAAGGGGGAATCGACCATGGAGGGCCTCTACATCATCTGCAAGGCCTCTCCGATGAGTTGTGAGTAGTTTACCACAGGCCTTCGGGTCCATAGTTATTAGCTAGATGGCTTCTTCTCTCTCTTTGAATCTCAATACAAAGTTCTCCTTGATCTTCTTGGAGATCTATTGGATGTAACTCTTTTTGCGGTGTGTTTGTTGAGATCCGATGAATTGTGGGTTTATGATCGAGTTTATCTATGAGAAATATTTGAATCTCCTCTGAATTCTTTTATGTGTGATTAGTTATCTTTGCAAGTCTCTTCAAATTATCAGTTTGGTTTGGCCTACTAGATTGATCTTTCTTGCAATGGGAGAAGTGCTTAGCTTTGGGTTCAATCTTGCGGTGTCCTTTCCCAGTGACAGCAGGGACAGCAAGGCACGTATTGTATTGTTGCCATCGAGGATAAAAAGATGGGGTTTATATCATATTGCATGAGTTTATCCCTCTACATCATGTCATCTTTCTTAATGCGTTACTCTGTTCTTATGAACTTAATACTCTAGATGCAGGCAGGAGTCGGTTGATGTGTGGAGTAATAGTAGTAGATGCAGAATCGTTTCGATCTACTTGTTGCAGATGTGATGCCTATATACATGATCATGCCTAGATAATCTCATAACTATGCACCTTTATATCAATTGCTCGACAGTAATTTGTTCACCCATTGTAATACTTATGAGAGAAGCCACTAGTGAAACCTATGGTCCCCGGGTCTATCTTTTATCATATAAGTTTTCCATCTACTTTTATTTGCATCTTTTACTTTGCAATCTATATCATAAAAATACCAGAAATATTTATCTTATCTTATTATCTCTATCAGATCTCACTTTCGCAAGTTACCTGAAGGGATTAACAACCCCTTTATCGCGTTGGTTGCGAGGTTCTTGTTTCTTTGTGTAGGTGCGTGGGACTTTTGAGGAGCCTCCTACTGGATTGATACCTTGGTTCTCAAAAACTGAGGGAAATACTTACGCTACTTTGCTGCATCACCCTTTCCTCTTCAAGGGAAAAACCAACTTAGTGCTCAAGAGGTAGCAGGCAGCGTCCATACCAGCCGGAGCTGCTGGTGCTGCTCCAGTCTCGCTTGCTCGCGTTGCTGCTCTGCTGATGCTGCTGCTCCGGCTCTCGCTCGCTCTGCTGCTCTACTCTTCCCCTTGCTCGTGCTGCTGCTCTGCTCTTGCTCTCGCTCACGCTGCTGATGCTGCTACATGGGCTACAACTGCTACATGAGTTACTGCTCTGGCTCTAGTTCGCGCTACTGCTCCAAGCGTTGCTGCTCCGGCTGCTCTCTGCTACTATGTTCCCTGTCGACCACCTGCTGATTTAGATCACTGTTTCTCTACTACTAGCGCTCGAACGGCCTAAACTACATGTGAAGTGCCTCTCCGCTACCAGTGCGTTCAGTTTCGATAGTAACATTCAGATTCCAAAGTAAATTTTAGTTTCAACAGTTAAGTTCAGAGTCAACATTTTTTACCTCATCTATTGTAGTCAGGTGTTTTTTGGGATGTAAATTTTACATATACCACTTTTTGTAATGTATTTTACATCATCTATTGGAGATGCTATTAGAATCCCACTTGAGATTAATGATGTATGTCGCTTCAACCTCGACGTCTTACGGCTCGCCGGAGCTGCTTCAACGACGAAACCATCCATCACAACAGAGCAGTACCCTGGACGTCGTCTATAGACGCCTCAGATCTTCGTCCACACCTTCGACAGCCACCTCTGTCGCAACATCACTAGCGACCAACCCAATGATGTTGAGGTCGACACGGCTACGGCAAAGAGGTTGTACACTTGTCACATCACTTATTACTCTACATTCATGTCGATCCATTAGGGCTATTTTGGTTCAAAGGAAAAACATAGCAATAGGAAATTTTTCTATGGTCCTCTACTATTCCATTATTCATGCATTTGGTTGAAAAGAATGGAGAAAAACATCCACCTGGACCTACATTTCAAAATCCTATGCATGAAAACAAGACTAAGTGCATTAGTGGCAGAATAATATTCTAACTGTATACATTTTCATATGGTTTCACTTTGATTTGGCCATGTTTCTTTGCATTCCTCTACTCTTCCAATTCCTGTGAACTAAGCACCCAAGTTGACAGATATCATGTGGTTACAAATGCTCTGTTTCCCACCTGCATTCCTATCCATTTCTGGTGTTTTTCCTATCCCTATGTTTTTAGAATCCTGCAAGCCAAAGGAGCCCTTACAGAATTACTTCGGTTATAGCTAGGAGTCGAAGAAAACTTTGTGTGGTTTATCCTGCTCCTGCCGCGACGTCGTCCACCTCACCTCAGCTGCTCCACGGACAGAAGCGTACACCATACCAGACATCACAACTCATGACCGTCTTTCGCCACCTCAGATCTCCTTCACTACCGCCGGCACCCACCGCAACTGCATCACCATCATCGACTCAATAGATGAACCTGAGGAGTACACGGGTCCGCAAGAGAGGTCACACTCTTTTGTTTCTGCTTATGTTATGCATTGCTTCATATTACATGCTACTTTATCATCATGTTCACCTCTTAGACTCCAAGTCAGGTCCAAACTAATGTTCAAAGTTGACTTTTAAAATGCTTGTGGGGCGCATATCGAGGCAACAATGAATAGTATCTTTGTCTATTATCTCGTTCACCTAGGGTATGTCTATGCTGTTCATCTTGGGTGGGAAACAAATAGTAAAGCAATCATCATCTGTATTTTTATTAATTAAAGCTATCATCAGCTTGTTATCATCATTTTTGGATCTATCCACTGGTTGTTACCATTACTCTAGATTTCTGCATGCTCTCCTTACATAATCTCACTATTTTTTTCGTGTGCATGTCAGATATTGTACACAATCATGTTGAACATGTAGAGAAAAAGAGAAGAGTTCTGCGTGACAATACAATGTCATGCAGACATCGCTCCATGGTGGGTGCAATGGCAAAACCTCCCCCCTCCTCCAGATTGTAATCCTGAGGAAGATATCTATTCAGAGGCATATTCAGAAGGAGTTGACCACTCCTATTTACCCCCAGAGGTGTTTGCTCTAACTTGGCATGATGATGTTGGTCATATCATGCATATGTTGCCTTGCGGTGCTTACTTTCGACTCATATATGTCATCTGCTTAGTTTAGACATGTTTTGCAATGCCACCTGTTTAGTTTCTATATCATATATGTGAATTATGCAATCTCATCTTTTTTAGCGAGCCATGATATATGTGAAATATGTAATGCCATCTTGTTTAGCCAGGCATCATATATTTAAATTATATCTTGCCATTCTTTTTCTTCATTACATTTCCATTTGTCGGCAATGTTTGTACATTCAACTACTCTTCCTGTGAATCAGCCATTGGAGTGGGTGATGGAAAAATTTGGAGTGAAAACAAGGTCTTCAGAGAAGACACCACTACCTGTCAAATCAGATCTCGTTCTGGGTCCAGATAGCTCCTCAAAGATGGATTTAGAGATAGATGACCAGTTCTATTCCCCCACCGAGGTGTATGCTCTAACCTGGCTTGGTTAGACTACTCATATCATGCATATGGTGTCTTGCATTGCATAGTTTAGATATCATATAGACAATGTTCAACACCGTATTCTTAGTTCAGACATCATATATGTGAATGCCATCTGCTTAGTTTATAAATCACATATGTGAATTATATCATGTGATCCTGATTACTTAGATAACGTGTATGTGAATTATGTCATGCGAACCTATTTACTAAAGACATCATATAATTATCTCATGCCATCCTGTTTAGTTAGTCATCATATCTTTGAATTATGCCATGCTATGCTATCGAGCTTAGATAGACATCATATATGTGAAATTATGTCATGCTATCCTTTTTAGTTAAACCATATATATGTGAACTATTTCATGCCCTCTTTTTTCCACTCTATCTACTGCATCTGTCTCTCCTACAAGGTCTGCACATTCAACTAATTTTCTTGTTTATCAGCCATTTGAATTGAAGGGGGTGATGGCAGTATCTAGCGGAGTAAAAACACGATCTTCAAATAAAATAGTTCTACCTCTTGGTGGAGACAGCACCCCGGTTGTATGTGCACAAGAACCAGCCCTACCACACATAACCCAGACTCTTGCAAATTGTACCCCTACTCTGATGGACAGAGAACCAGGTTCACACAATCTAACCCCAACCGCAGCAGATAGTAACCCAGTTGCAGTTGACACAGCACCATCTCCACCACAGAGCTCCCAAACAAAAGCAGTTAGTAAGGTAGCTCCAGTGCCTAAAGCGCCAGGATTACCACGGCGAACACCAACTCCGCCAGTTAGTACACCTATTCCTGTGGATGAAGCACAACCAGAGATTCGTAGTTTATCATCTATCGCATTTGATATTGTTAAATCCTATGTGCGTATCTTCCCATCACGGAAATATTATACTAAAGATGAACAAAAAAGCCAGTTGCAGGTGCTCATCCATGAGTTATGTGTAAGTAATGTTATTCAAGAGTAATGTTATTCATGGCAATTACTTTGCTTTGTCCCATACATTCTACCTCCATGCTGGTTATAATAGTGCAAATGTTCCCATTTTTCTTTATAGAGAAGGACCGATTTGGAAATTCAGGATGAGGTAATCTATGCTAATACCTCTGCTATATTCAAGAATGCTTTGTGGCAGTATCGGAATTACCTAAAGAAAATGTACTTCACGGGCAAGGAAACTCATCAAATTCCCTTACTTCCTCCTGAGTCACATTTATGGGACGATGACTGGGAACGCCTTGTTTTGTACTAGTACCGAGGCAAGAATGTGGTAAGGTATATGAGATCTTTTTTATTTTATTTTGAAGTACTATATGCTTGCCTCTTACTGTACTCTGTTTGTGTAGAACAAGTGCTTAAACCTGAAGAACACCTGTTCTCATTTAAGATTCCATTACTATGGTGCATACTGCTTTGCTCTTGTATCACTGTATTTACTCATGCAAACTTATTTTTAAATTGAAGGATCCAATCAAAACTCCAATGGAACAACATGTATGTTTAAACATGTTTGTTTAACTGGTTTGCTGTTCTGAATTGCTCTGTTGATTTCAATTTCTATTGTGTATACATTTGACTAATCATATCATGCACATTCACTAGTGCAGGATGCTGCTATCACGACACTACGATCAGAGACCCTTTGACGAAACTGTGTGCGATGCATTAATCACAAACGGTGGTGTAAAAACTGTCAAAAAAGTTGCAAAACGTTTGCAATGACGGGTGCATCAAACACGGTTCAGATTTTAGTTTCATGTGTGATGTAGGGCATACGGTTCAGTGCAATTAACCATTTGCGATGAGGAGCAACAAAAGAAACGGGCAGTCATATGAAGGTCTGTGTAATAAACAGCATATGGTTCACTAGGATGAACCATTTGTGATTAGGCAACACAAAATAAACGGTCAGACAGATCAAGGTGTGTGCGATATAGGGCATGCGGTTCACGCAGATGAACTGTTTGTGTTGAGACAAGAGAACATAAACGGTTCAATATAACAAGATGTGTGTGATACGCGACAAACAGGTATGTAATCAGAAATGTGTGCGAAGACCAATAATAACACAGACGATTGCTGCTAATAAGAAGTGTGTGTTGGGCGATGGGATTGCATACAAAACAACAACATATATATACACACACCTATAAGGACATGTTTGCATAACCAAATTAAACATCCACTTACATAGGTGGCTACTATAACCATGGCATTTGCACACACCAAAGTAACTCTTACATGCATAATTACATAGGTGGCTACTACACATGTCGTTTCCACACACCAAAGTAAACTATATATTACATACATGATTAACTAGCATAAATGATCATCTGATCATCATCTACTACTTGTGACGCTTGCTCTGCTTGTGGCTCGATCCGGGCCCGTCGATTTGGGTAACGAGGCACTTCCTCATGTCAACGATCCGCCTGTGCATCTCGTAACATGTGTACACACTCTTGGCCGCGAACCTGAGGTGAGGTTCATCCAGTTGCCACATCCAGGCCCTGTGCCAGGATACGGGACTTGTTCTCTGGGCATCCTGCTTCATATTTTTGTTGTAGGGGTCGATGATGGCCGAGGCGAGTTCAACTAGGGAATCCTTCTTCGTGCTGCCCCAGACCCTGTAGTGCTCATGGAGTTCGACAAGGTTCTTGCAGGCCAAGCCCGTAACCCTGAGCGCTTTTACATCGTCGGTGGTTTCCACCATAGCAAACTTGTAGTCAATGCTATTGACAAACCTGGCGAAACAGACGCAAGGCTCTATGGCCATGCAGTAGTGGTAGATGAGGACATGATGGCACACGCACAACTGGGCGACGACAACCTTCTGATCTTTGCTGGGAAGACCGACGGTGTACTGGAGGTCAATGCCGACCACCTTGTACTTGTCTCCAGCAAGCAACTGCTCAACGGTGTTGATGTAGTCGTCCACCATGGCCAGGTCTATGGTGTACACCACCGAGAGATCCGTCTCCCTCACGTGGGTCTCCACTTTAAGCTCACCGAACTCCATTGGAGCGCCGCTAGACATCCCCTCTCTATATTTCCTCGTGGGTGTGCTTGTTGTGTTGTGGGGCGCGATCAAAAGGTTGAAGAGACTAAGGTTATAATGGCCGCGGGAATTAAAGGGGAAGCCGGACGGCCTGGAATATCGATCGGCATGCCCTGATGACAGTTCTAATTCGCAGCGCGTAACTCCATCGTGTCGCATGTAACTGCATTGCGTGGCAAAGCGTGTGGCGCAACCGCATGCATATGGGGCCCCTGATGTGATCGTGCGCAGGCCCAACCGCTGGCAGAGCATGCGTGGAGGGACATGAGCAGAGCGCTCTGCGGCTGCCTCAATGGCGAGCAACCATATATATGCATATAGCAGTTGAACACGCAAAGAAAAGCTGTCCACAACCCTACCGTGCCGACGGACGTGAGCACAGCGCGTCGTGGCGCCTAATGGCGAGCAAAGCTTGCTGAGGGACGCGAGCAGAGGCTGGCGCCGTGTGTGTTGTGGGCAAACGCTTGCTGGTATATAACCTCAAATTTAACCAACAAAATGATAATGCATGTTACAAAAATTATATAACTGGAAACTATGTTCAAATACGAATCCGACGATATAATCTTTGGCGACATGCATTCCTATTTTATTAATTAAATCCTACTTATAAACCAGGACGAGCGTATAGTAGTTAATTAAATCGCAAACATTTTTTTCTTAAACGTATGTGTACGTGTCCTTTCGTCCCTCTCTCGCATGTCTTGCCACCCCGCTGCCGCAGACGGTTCGAGCACAAGCTTGAGCAGCGCGTGGGGGCGTTATTTTGGCCAAACGGTGCTGAGGCCGTTCCCGCGCAACCGCCTAGGTTCCCGTGCAAGCTTCCCGCCCGACTCGGTGAAATCCCCCAAAATCCCAATGCTTATCAGCCTGCTATATAAACCCTCATGGCCGGCGAGCCTTGCGTCGCATTTTCCCCTCCCTCCCTGTAGCTTATCTCGTCTGCTTCTCCCAAAATCGGCAATGGCACCGAACTGTCATCGTCGCTCAGCCACTCCGCCGTCATTAGAGCACCGCTCCAGCTGGGAGGCTACACGGTAGCGGCGGTGCAGTCCCCAGCGTAGTGTAGTGCATGCGGCGACCCAGTTGGGTGTGCGCGGAACACACACCACATGCTCATACGCCGGTACCCGTAGCCAGCTGTTGCCGGCCAGCGTTGCCGCCAGACCTCCATCGAAAGCCAGGGCCATCGCCCGCTCGCTGCCGCGGCCCGAAGGCGGGAGGTGGCCATCATGGCCACCACCCTACTGCCGGCCACCGTGGCCATCACCCGCTCCGTCACCGCGGCCCGAAGGCGGGAGGTGGTGGTCGTGGCCGCCACCCCATCGTCGACCGCCGTGTCCGCCAGCGCATCGTCGGCAGCCAGGACCATTACCCATTCCGCCACCACCACCTGCAGGAGGGAGGCAGAGGTGGAGGCCCGCACGTGCGGCAGCGACCTTGTGCGCTACATCGAGTTCCTGCGGAAGGAGGGGGTCGCCTTGTTGACCATGCAAAGAGCCTTACCGCCGCCGTGGCCGCTGTCGGTGTCAAAACCGGTGGATCTCGGGTAGGGGGTCCCGAACTATGCATCTAAGGCTGATGGTAACAGGAGGCGGGGGACACAATATTTACCCAGGTTCGGGCCCTCTCTATGGAGGTAATACCCTACTTCCTGCTTGATTGATCTTGATGAATATGAGTACTACAAGAGTTGATCTACCACGAGATCGTAATGGCTAATTCCCTAGAAGTCTAGCCTATGATTATGACTGTGGTTGTCTCTACGGACTAAACCCTCCAGTTTATATAGACACTAGAGGGGGCTAGGGTTATACAAAGTCGGTTAAAGAGAAAGGAATCTACATATCCGAATCACCAAGGCTTGCCATCCACGCAAAGGAGAGTCCATCCGGACATGGGAAGAAGTCTTCTGTCTTGTATCTTCATAGCCCAACAGTCCGGCCCATGTTGATAGTCCGGCTGTCCGAGGACCCCTTAATCCAGGACTCCCTTAGTAGCCCCTAAACCAGGCTTCAATGACGATGAGTTCGGCACGCAGATTGTCTTCGGCATTGCAAGGCGGGTTCCTGCTCCGATTACTCCACAATAGTCTTCGGACACTGAAAACGTATCCGGCGTTGCAAAACAAATACCACACACAACCGTAGAGAGTACAATATTCCACAAGTCCAATCCGCTGACAACTTTTTGTAGCGTGACATCACACCACTGCCCGGTCATTATTCGAACCGTTTTTTAGGTTGTCGCTCCGTATTTCGAGGTGCGGTTTTATTGGCACGTCTTGTCAAAGCAGAGATTATGTCCCCTTATCATGGGATTCTCATCAATACGGGCATGGGTAACCCAACCGTGTCATCTACACGGCCCTTGGGTAATAGGCGAGTTTTAAGGTGAGTGGGGAGGCGCATGACTTTTACTGCCTTTATAAAGGGATAAGGATTCACCCTTTTTCACCCACGCCATCTCCTTCCTCTGCCCATCCATTCTCGAGCTCCAGCGCCCAAGCTCTCGCCTTCTCTTCCCAAAAAGCACTCCAACCATGTCCGGATCCGGAGCCTGAGGCAAGTGGATGGCCTCCTCCGTCAAGGAGGAGGACATCACGAAGCTCCGGGAGGCCGGGTACTTGGCCAAAGAAATCACCCATTGGCTTCCGACCGAGGGACAAATCATACCCACCCCCAAGCCCCATGAGTGGGTGGTGTTTGTCTCTCACTTCGTCCGCGGGCTGGGATTCCCTCTCCACCCATTCGTCCGCGTACTTATGTTTTACTATGGGCTCGACTTCCATGATCTGGCCCCCAACTCCATCCTCAACATCTCGGCATTTATTGTCATGTGTGAGGCCTTCCTCCGCATCCCACCTCACTTCGGGCTATGGCTGAAGACCCTCAATGTGAAGCCGAAGGTGGTGAGTGGCCAACAAGCAGAGTGCAGAGGCGCCATGGTGGGCAAGATTCCCAATGTCACATGCCCCAAAGGCTCCTTTGTGGAGACTGTCAAAGGGTGGCAGTCAAAGTGGTTCTATATCACAGAGCCGTGCGGCACCAACTGGGTCGCGGCTCCCGCACTCCGGTCCGGAGTCCCGATGCTTCTCACCTCCTGGCAAGAGAAAGGCCTGACCTGGTCTTCCTCGGACGAGCTGACGGCGCTCCAGACTCGCATTCAGAACATGATAAACAAGAGAATCAAGCTCGTCAACATGATCCAGGAGATGCTTGTTCGCCGGATCCTTCCGTGCCAACGCCGGACTTGCCATCTATGGGAGTTCGATCCGGCCAAGCACCAGACCCTATTGGAGCTCTTCGGCACGACGCACGAAGACATCTGGAAGGTGCTCTTCAAGGCCAACGAGGCGCCGCCGCCCACGACCGAGGATCGTGGGCATGACTTAACTCACCCTGCTAATCCGGTAAGATCTTTCATGTTTTCAAGGTATACCCTTTACTTGCATACTTGAGGAAGGCATCTAAGCCTCCCTATCAATTTTTTTAGGCCTGGATAGAGATGGCGGAGCGGATTAACTGTCCGGCTCCTCTGCCCGAAGGCCCAGAAATCCTGCTTCTGATGAAGATGTTGGTTCTGGCGCCTTATCAGGTGCCGGAGAAGAAGGCCAAGAAGAAGGTCAAGGGGACCAGAGGTGGTCTTTGTCGCAAGTGCAATTCGGGCGTGACGTCCGAAGAAGCTGAGGCGCACTCCTCCGCCGCTGAGGACAACGAGGAAGAGGAGGAAGAAGACAGTCATTCCCCCCCCTGCAGGGGGGAGAAAGAAGAGGGTGGCCTTCACGCGTCTAGAGGCCAAGGCATCCAAGAAGGGGAAAACCTCCCTTCCGGACAGCTTTGCAGCAGCCACCGACAGCAGCTGGGAGTGGGAGCCCCGGGACAAGCTGCTACCTCTTGAGCACTGTGTTGGTTTTCCCTTGAAGAGGAAAGGGTGATGCAGCAAAGTAGCATAAGTATTTCCCTCAGTTTTGAGAACCAAGGTATCAATCCAGTAGGAGGCTCCATGCAAGTCCCTCGTACCTACACAAACAAACAAGAACCTCGCAACCAACACGATAAAGGGGTTGTCAATCCCTTCAGGGCCACTTGCCAAAGTGAGATCTGATAGAGATAATAAGATAAGATAAATATTTTTGGTATTTTTATGATATAGATTGGAAAGTAAAGATTGCAAAATAAAGTAGATCGGAAACTTATATGATGGAAAATAGACCCAGGGGCCATAGGTTTCACTAGTGGATTCTCTCAAGATAGCATAAGTATTACGGTGGGTGAACAAATTACTGTTGAGCAATTGATAGAAAAGTGCATAGTTATGAGAATATCTAGGCATGATCATGTATATAGGCATCACATCCGTGACAAGTAGATCGAAACGATTCTTCTTCCACTACCATTACTCCACACATCGACCGCTATCCAGCATGCATCTAGAGTATTAAGTTCATAAGAACAAAGTAACGCATTAGGTAAGATGACATGATGTAGAGGGATAAACTCCATCAATATGATATAAACCCTAGCTTTTTATCCTCGATGGCAACAATACAATACGTGCCTTGCTGCCCCTGCTATCACTGGGAAAGGACACCGCAAGATTGAACCCAAAGCTAAGCACGTCTCCCATTGCAAGAAAGATCAATCTAGTAGGCCAAACCAAACTGATAATTCAAAGAGACTTGCAAAGATAACCAATCATACATAAAAGAATTCAGAGAGATTCAAATATTTCTCATAGATAAACTTGATCATAAACCCACAATTCATCGGATCTTGACAAACACACCACAAAAAGAGTTACATCGAATAGATTCCCCTGGATCACGTTTATTCCAAAAAGATCGCTCCCGAAGGTTTCATTCCATTTGGACTCCGTTTGATATTCCTTTTCTTCGAAACAATGAAATAGGCGAAAAAGTAGCAATTTGGGTTGGGCCTCCGGTTAATAGGTTAGTCCTAAAAATGATATAAAAGTGTATAGTAAAGCCCATAAACATCCAAAATGGGTAATATAATAGCATGGAACAATCAAAAATTATAGATACATTGGAGACGTATCAAGCATCCCCGAGCTTAATTCCTGCTCGTCCTCGAGTAGGTAAATGATAAAATCAGAATTTTTGATGCGGAATGCTACCTAGCATATTTCTCAATGTAATTTTCTTTATTGTGGCATGAATGTTCAGATCCAAATGATTCAAGATTAAAGTTCATATTGACCTGAAAACAATAATACTTCAAGCATACTAACAAAGCAATCATGTCTTCTCAAAATAACATGGCTAAAGAAAGTTATCCCTACAAAATCATATAGTCTGGCTATGCTCTATCTTCATCACAAAAAATATTTAAATCATGCACAACCCCGATGACAAGCCAAGCAATTGTTTCATACTTTGGATGTTCTCAAACTTTTTCAATTTTCACGCAATACATGAGCGTGAGCCATGGACATAGCACTATATGTGGAATAGAATGGTGGTTGTGGAGAAGACAAAAAAGGAGAAGATAATCTCACATCAACTAGGTGTATCAACGGGCTATGGAGATGCCCACTAATAGATATCAATGTGAGTGAGTAAGGATTGCCATGCAACGGATGCACTAGAGCTATAAGTGTATGAAAGCTCAACAAAAGAAACTAAGTGGGTGTGCATCCAACTTGCTTGCTCATGAGGACCTAGGGCATTTTGAGGAAGTCCATCATTAGAATATACAAGCCAGGTTCTATAATGTAAAATTCCCACTAGTATATGAAAGTGACAACATAGGAGACTCTCTGTCATGAAAATCATGGTGCTACTTTGAAGCACAAGTGTGGAAAAAGGATAGTAACATTGTCCCTTCTCTCATTTTCACTCATTTTTTTTATTTTGGTGGGATTCTTTGGCCTCTTTTTTTAATTTGGGCTTCTTTGGCCTCTTTTATTTTTCATAAAGTCCGAAAGTCTCATCCCGACTTGTGGGGGAATCATGGTCTCCATCATCCTTTCCTCACTTGGGACAATGCTCTAATAATGAAGATCATCACACTTTTATTTACTTACAACTCAAGAATTACAACTCAATACTTAGAACAAAATACGACTCTATGTGAATGCCTCGGGCGGTGTACCGGGATATGCAACAAATCAAGATTGACATGTATGAAAGAATTATCAAGGTGGCTTTGCCACAAATACGATGTCAACTACATGATCATGCAAAAGCAATATGGCAATGATGGAGTGTGTCATAATAAATGAAACGGTGGAAAGTTGCATGGCAATATATCTCAGAATGGCTATGGAAATGCCATAATAGGTAGCTATGGTGGCTGTTTTGAGGAATGTATATGGTGGGTGTATGGTACCGGCGAAAGTTGTGCGGCACAAGAGAGGCTAGCAATGGTGGAAGGGTCAGAGTGCATATAATCAATGGACTCAACATTAGTCATAAAGAACTCATATACTTATTGTAAAAATCTATTAGTGATCGAAACGAAGTACTACATGCATGCTCCTAGAGGGATAGATTGGTAGGAAAAGACCATCGCTTGTCCCCGACCGCCACTCATAAGGAAGACAATCAATAAAAAAATCATGCTCCAACTTCATCACATAACGGTTCACCATACGTGCATGCTACGGGAATCACAAACTTCAACACAAGTATATCTCAAATTCACAACTAATCAACTAGCATGACTCTAATATCACCATCTTCATATCTCAAAACAATCATCAAGCATCAAACTTCTCCTAGTATTCAATGCACTTTCTATGATAGTTTTTATTATACCCAACTTGGATGCTCATCATATTAGGACCAATTTTATAACCATAGCAAATAACATGTTGTTCTAAAAGACTCTCAAAATAATATAAGTGAAGCATGAGAGATCAATAATTTCTACAGGATAAAACCACCGACGTGCTCTAAAAGATATAAGTGAAGTACTAGAGCAAAATTATCTAGCTCGAAAGATATAAGTGAAGCACATAGAGTATTCTAATAAATTCTGAATCATGTGTGTCTCTCCCAAAGGGTGTGTACAGCAAGGATTATTGTGGTAAATAAAAATCAAAGACTCATATCATACAAGACGCTCCAAGCAAGACACATATCATGTGGTGAATAAAAATATAGCTCCAAGTAAAGTTACCGATAGACTAAGACGAAAGAAGGGATGTCTTCCGGGGAATACCCAAGCTTAGGCTTTTGGTTGTCCTTGAATTACCTTGGGGTGCCTTGGTAATCCCCAAGCTTAGGCTCTTGCCACTCCTTATTCCATAGTCCATCAAATCTTTACCCAAAACTTGAAAACTTCACAACACAAAACTCAACAGGAAATCTCATAAGCTCCGTTAGTGCAAGAAAGCAAACCACCACCTTAAGGTGTTGTAATGAACTCATTATTTATTTATATTGGTGTTAAACCTATTTTATTCCAACTTCTCTATGGTTCATACCCCCCGATACTAGCCATAGATTCATCAAAATAAGCAAACGACACACGAAAAACAGAATCTGTCAAAAACAGAACAGTCTGCAGCAATCTGTAACTTTTGAATACTTCTAGAACTCTAAAAATCCTAAAAAAATAGGAAGTCCTAGGAAATTTGTCTGCTGATCTAATTCAAAAGGAATCAACTAAAAATCACGTTTCTGTGATTTATTAATATTATTCTCGTGCACGTAAAAGTTTCTATTTTTCAGCAAGATCAAATTAACTATCAACCAAGATGATCCTATAGGTTCTACTTGGCACAAACACTAATTAAAACATAAAACCACATCAAAACAGAGGCTACAAAAAAATTTATTACTAAACAGGAACAAAAAGCAAGGAACAAAAATAAAATTGGGTTGCCTCCCAACAAGCGCTATCGTTTAACGCCCCTAGCTAGGCATAAAAGCGAGAATAGATCTAAGTATTGCCATCTTTGGTATTCAATTCATAAGTGGATCTCATAATAGATTCATAAGGTAATTTGATTTTCTTTCTAGGAAAGTGTTCCATGCCTTTCCTTAATGGAAATTGGAATCTAATATTTCCTTCCTTCATATCAATAATTGCACCAATCGTTCTAATGAAAGGTCTACCGAGAATAATAGGACATGAAAGATTGCAATCTATATCAAGAACAATAAAGTCTACGAGCACATAATTCCTGTTTGCAACAATAAGAACATTATTAATCCTTCCCATAGGTTTCTTAATAGTGGAATCCTCAAGGTGCAAGTTTAAAGAGCAATCATCAAATTCACAGAAACCTAGCACATCACATAAAGTTTTTGGAATCGTGGAAACACTAGCACCCAAATCACACAAAGCATAGCATTCATGATCTTTACTTCTAATTTTAATAGTAGGTTCCCACTCATCATAAAGTTTTCTATGGATAGAAACTTCTAATTCAAGTTTTTCTTCATAAGATTGCATCAAAGCATCAACGATATGTTTAGTAAAAGCTTTATTTTGACTATAAACATGAGGAGAATTTAGCACAGATTGAAACAAGGAAATACAATCTATTAAAGAACAATTATCATAATTAAATTCCTTGAGATCCAAAATAGTGGGTTCATGGCTATGTAAAGTTTTGACCTCTCCAATCCCACCTTTACCAAATTTAGCATCAAGATCTAAAAACTCCGAATAATTGGGATGCCTTTTAACTAAAGTTGACTCATCTCCAGTCCCTTTATTGTCAAGATTAATATTGCAAAACAAAGATTTAATAGGGGACACATCAATAACTTTTAGATCTTCATCATTATTTCCCTCTAACCCTTTTGGTTTGGCGGCCATCTTATTAACTAAGGTGGTCTGCTTATCAGAAATTTGGGCTATTGATTTTTCAAGACGAGCAAACTGAGAATTCAAACCATGAAATTCCTTAGACATATCATCAAGCTCTTTATTCATGTATTCCATAAAGCTTTTTTTGTTCTTTAAGCTCGTTTCTAAAGAAATTATTATGCTCAAATTGTAAAGTCATAAAGCTTCTAACATTGTTTTTGATTTCTTCCAACCTTCTAGAGTGAAGATCATCGTTTTTAGGCAAGGCCACCAGGGCAAACAGGCACACAAGAAGCAAGCAAAAAAGAGGCGAACGGGAATGAGAGGGCGAATAAAACGGCAATGGTGAAGTGGGGGCAAGGAAAACGAGAGGCAAATGGAAAATAATGTACGCGAGGGAGAATAGTTTGTGATGGGTACTTGGTATGTCTTGACTTGTGTGAAGACCTCCCCGGCAATGGTGCCAGAAATCCTTCTTGCTACCTCCTGAGCACTGCGTTGGTTTTCCCTTGAAGAGGAAAGGGTGATGCGGCAAAGTAGCGTAAGTATTTCCCTCAGTTTTGAGAACCAAGGTATCAATCCAGTAGGAGGCTCCATGCAAGTCCCTCGTACCTACACAAACAAACAAGAACCTCACAACCAACGCGATAAAGGGGTGTCCATCCCTTCACGTCCACTTGCAAAAGTGAGATCCGATAGAGATAATAAAATAAGATAAATATTTTTGGTATTTTTATGATATAGATTGGAAAGTAAAGATTGCAAAATAAAGTAGATCGGAATCTTATATGATGGAAAATAGACCCGGGGGCCATAGGTTTCACTAGTGGCTTCACTCAAGATAGCATAAGTATTACGCTGGGTGAACAAATTACTGTCGAGCAATTGATAGAAAAGTGTATAGTTATGAGAATATCTAGGCATGATCATGTATATAGGCATCACGTCCGCGACAAGTAGATCAAAACGATTCTGCATCTACTACTATTACTCCACACATCGACCGCTATCCAGCATGCATCTAGAGTATTAAGTTCATACTAGCACAAATACCCGTGCGTTGCAACGGGAGAAATAAAATATATCACACGTCTTTTCTCATTATTACAGTGATAAGTAGAATTATTTTTTGCCTCCATAAGTAAACTTGCTGAAATGTCTCTTATGTTTCTCTTTCTCCTAATTTTTTGCACCACGCTCTTCCATGAATCTGCACAGTCCTAGTAGCTAGCACACTGTTTAAATAGGTTTTGTGGGAAGTAGTACCGCCGTGCATGGAGCTCCTTGGTGCAGCTGATATGGTTGCATACCTAGAAAGAACACAATGAAATAATATTCAGGGGATATTTGCTCGTTCACACTAAGGGAAGACCTTGGGCTTGGACATGTCGTGCACTGTTCCAGAATCGTCATCATGCTAATGCTACAACGGCCAATAGAACCTGATTGAGGAAGCGTCGTTTTCCTTCTCAGTCCTCTGGTGATGTTTGGTGGGGCAATCCATTGTTCTAGGTACATTATTAAAGCATGTACTATTTTTTCTTTCATTATTGTTCAGTTGCAGTTGCAAATCATCAAATGGGTAGGATGTACTTTTTTGCCATACCAAAAAAGGATGTAGTTATTTACCATCCTACCATCATCAGGTTACACGCCGACCGTGATTAGGAGAAGTAAAATATCCCCTTCGGTGAAAAACAAAACATTTAGAAGTAGTAGTCCGGCTTGGACCATATTTTCTTATTGGTAATCTAATATTTCTTGAATTGTAAAGCTTCTCTACTTTCACGTCCAAATATTGGGAAGCACCAAACAGTATTATGTCTGTACTGAAGAAAGAATTACAAAACCTAAAAGGATTAAGTTATTGATGCTTGAAGGTCGTTCAGGTAGTATCAGGTAAGAATAGTAGGAACAGAATTGCATCAAGTGTTACCTTCTGGAAAGCTCTGGCATGCAGGCCTTAAGATATTCAATTAACTAAAGTCCTAGAACTTACAAAGAGGAAATCCAACAAGATAAGAAAAGTTCAACTTTCATAAGTAAAACTGAACCTGATGACATAATTATCTATGTTGTATGAAACTAAATCAATCAATTTTGGATATTACAGGCAAAGCAATATGATAAAATGCCCATCTCATCTCCAACTTGTCTGGCCTTTATAGCAGCTAAAGTAGCACTAATTACCTCAACCTCTGCAGCAGATGCTTCAACCGAATAATTAGCACATTTGCACTATCTTCTGCACACACACACAAAATAAATTCGAAACACATCTTCTTAGTAGGCGGTAGCTCACATTTAATATGAACAAAAGACCATCCATAGAAAGATGGTCTACACAAGTATAGGACAGAAATAATGCAAACCTCGGTGTCACTGGACCACAACATTCTCAGGGCTGATATCCGTATACACATCCCCATTAACAGGAGGAGCAATTGGGTTTCCAAGAACCACATCTCCATCAGCTGTTGTTTCTGTAGTCATTTGCCTGTTTGTTCATCATCGTAGCAAATATGCCTAGTGCTCCTCCAGCTTGCATGTTAGCAGGAGCTGCAGTTACATGGTTAGCTGCATTTGTTGTTGCAGCAGCAAGAAGGTCTTCCAGCAGCACACCTACGGTTACAACTGCATATTAATTTTTGCATCAAAAAAAGTAAACTAATGAACCTACAAAGCATGGTGGATATCATATTCAGAGTCCATGGGAGAAATGGAGAAAGCAAACTGCATGCATTATGGATTATATTACTACAATATAGTGCAAGCAAGGCCATCCTTAGGTCCATACCTCTTAGGAACGTCCAGCGGCATGGTCCCCTGCAGATAGCTTGGCATCGTCGAGTAGGAGGTTGTCAGGTGCAACATTGTAGTTGGGAGGGTTATCTGTAGTTGACGTATTTATACTATAGCATTCTTCACTCTTCATTCTCTTGAATCCATCAGACTTGTATGTAATACATATCTTAAGAAAATCAAATGAAACAACATTAGATACATGTAAACATGAAGGAAACACATTTGTCTAACTAAAATAAGACAAAGAAGAGATCCTTACTGTAATTGCATTCTCAACCAAGTGAAATACTAAGCCTTGCATGCATATGAGCTCATCAAAAGGGACATTCTCGGCGCCATCCATGTCATCTAGACCATCTAACATATGCTCAACTTGGGCCTATTAGAATGATTTGGATGTTTGTCAGAAAGCTTCTTCACCCAGCTGGCAAGTCTTCAAATCGAGCATGCAAATGTAGATTCGTTTCCTGTAGATATTTGATCTTCAGGAAATACATGACCACAAACACTAATAATCGAGACAGGTCATTCCAAGGCCAACCTTTTCTGATATATAGGTTGTACATCAGAAAATCCCACTTCATTATCTAACCATGTACAAGACTCCACTTCAGACCATCAGTTCCAGAAAGTAAACTTTGCAAAATTGTTCGTACATACTTGAGTCTTGACAGGATTCATTAGCCATATAAATAGGAATTTTCAGGTTGGGATAGGGCGCAATTAAAAAGCAGATGAGATGCGAGTTTGGCTTCAACAATCATGAAGAAATATTAGGAAATTACAAAGTTTGCTTTAGTGAATACCTAAGTGCAGAACCGATAGATAGAGTCCTGACGAAGTGTGGAGTAGGGGCGAACGGCGGGTGGTGTGCTGGAAGCTCGATCCCCACCTCATTCGCTCATGCGTCGCACCAGGAGAGGAGCAATGCGCCCCGTGTCCTGCCTGGCTGTGGCTTTGACGCCGGCGAAGTCCTCGCTCCCGGACGCCTCCATTTTCGTGTCCTTCGTCTCATGCACACCTCCCGCTTCGTTGTCGCCCCTGATGCGGCCCCCGAGTGTAGCCTCCCCGCCATGGCCGCCACCCCGCCTCTCCATTTTCTCCTCCTTTGTCTCCGCTCGCCCGTCTCTGTGCTCCACTCCCACCTCGCGTCGCCGCCTGATGCGGCACCCGAGCGCAGCGCGACACCCTCCCAGGTCAAACCAGGCTGCAGCGGAGCTCCACATCGGGATCCATGGCGTTGTTGTTCCTGACAGAGACAAGATTTGAGAGAGAGAAAATGAAGGGAGAAGGGAGAAGAAGCGAGATAGAATGCGTGGGAGAGGGTAATGGACAACGGCTGGAGGTCGGCGGTGGTGGCATGGGACGCTGGTGTGAGGAGAAGGCCGAGGCGCTCGGGACCTCGGGGAGGAGCAGAGCACGGGGCGGCCGCGTACGGGCTAGATCGGGAGGCATTTTTTTTCTTTCTCGTCCATATCAGTTCGATTGACTTTATTATATGGACTGCGGGTTGAATACTCTAAACCATAGGTACTTTTTTGCAAAAACAATGATGACGTACCACCAGAAGCACTAATTGCTTTATTAGTAGGTAAAGATAAGAACAGAGTAACACATTAGGCAAGATGACATGATGTAGAGGGATAAACTCAAGCAATATTATATAAACCCCATCTTTTTATCCTCGATGGAAACAATACAATACGTGCCTTGCTGCCCCTGCTGCCACTGGGAAAGGACACCGCAATATTGAACCCAAAGCTAAGCACTTCTCCCATTGCAAGAAAGATCAATATAGTAGGCCAGACCAAACTGATAACTCGAAGAGATTTGCAAAGATAACCAATCATACATAAAAGAATTCAGAGGAGATTCAACTATTTCTCATAGATAAACTTGATCATAAACCCACAATTCATCAGATCTCGACAAACACGCCACAAAAAGAGTTACATCAAATAGATCTCCAAGAAGATCGAGGAGAACTTTGTATTGACATACAAAGAGAGAGAAGAAGCCATCTAGCTAATAACTATGGACCCGAAGGTCTGTGGTAAACTACTCACAACTCATCAGAGAGGCCTTGGCGATGATGTAGAAGCCCTCCGTGATCGATTCCTCCTTCGGCGGAGCACCGGAAAAGGCTCCAAGATGGGATCTCACGGGTATAGAAGGTTGTGGCGGTGGAAATAGGGTTTCGTGGTGCTCCTGGATGTTTTCGGGGTACATAGATATATATATATAGGCGATGGAAGTCAGTCATGGGAGCCACAAGGGGCCCACAAGGGTGGGGGGCGCGCCCACCCCCCTAGGGCACGCCCTCCTGCCTCGTGGCCGCCTTGATTGCTTCTTGATGTCCACTCCAAGTCTCTTGGATTGTGTTTGTTCCAAAAAGATCTCTCCCAGAGGTTTCACTCCGTTTGGACTCCGTTTGATATTCCTTTTCTTCAAAACACTGAAATAGGCAAAAAAAACAACAATTTGGGTTGGGCCTCTAGTTAATAGGTTAGTCCCAAAAATGATATAAAAGTGTATAGTAAAGCCCATAAACATCCAAAATGGGTAATATAATAGCATGGAACAATCAAAAATTATATATATGTTGGAGACGTATCACAAGCCCCTGTCCAAATCATAAGTGTCCGGACACATTCGTATATTCGGCCTCTCTACTTTATTGTTTTGTCATGTTGAATCATGTATTTGCAGTCCGGCTTGGTCCAACCTCGAGTGGTCCTTATCTTCGGAGGATTCGCTGGACCCGGACGCGATGGACAACGGGACCCTTCCCACGACCTCCTCTCCCAAGGACATGGATGGCGCCGAGGCATCGTCCCGAAGGATCCCAGGCCCGGGAGAGAATCTGGAGGCCGCCCGGGAGGCACCGGAGGATGAAGCCTCGGCTGCCCGATACATGGGGGGGCAAACCCCCATGGATACTGGCGATGGGGGCCGTATCCAATTCGGCCCCAACCGAATATAATTCCGGAGACCCATACGACTCTGGAATAAGGTAAGCACCCCTTTTCGAAGGAAGGGGGCGTACCTATCCCGCCGGTGACCTCTGTCCATCCAGAGGCGCTGGACACTTTGCTAGAAGCGCTGCGAGGCTCTTCCATTGTCGAGGAACATCGTACCCATAAGGGTACGGTGATTGAGAGGATCTAGTCCGCAAAAAGCGGACTGGCCGAAGTCTGCACTAGCCTTCTAACAGGCTTTGAGGTAAGTAATGTAATTGTATAAAAATAATGTCACAGTATAGACAGTAGCCCCTGAGACATTGTCCGGTGTTCGAAAAGACAAGCCGGATAGAGGATCAAATAATTTTTGCAGGAAACTAATCTAAAATTTCTATGTGAATAAGCACACGTCGCTGCTGGCTGTGACTTCTCACACTGCGGAAGTTTCCAGACTGAAGCCGGGTCTGGAGCGGGCCGTGGAAGAGCTCGGCCGCGTGAAGAAGCAGCTGGAGGACAGTCAAGGTATGCAGTAACCTTGTATATATTCAGGAAGGATGAATGATTCGTGCTGACTAAAGTGCCATGATATTTATTAGTGGCAACGACCAAAGTAGAGGCCATCAAGAAGGCGTTGGCCGAGGCCGAGGACAAAGCGGCCAAGGAATGAGCCGCACATGAAAAGCACGAGGCTCGGGTCAGTGAGGTCCATCAAGAGCTCCAGGACGTCGTCAAGAAGTGCAAGTCCTTGGAGTGCAACTTTAAGGATCAAGAGTCCGAACTTGCCAAGGCCCGCCAGAGCGCACACGATGCCCGAGACAAAGCCCAGGCCGCCCTCCAGGAAATCCAGGCGGCCAAGAAAATCGCGGTGGGTACGACTTTTATTATGTAGAGCAGATATGTGAAGGAAAGGTTCCTCTTACTGGCCCGTATTTGGAGTTCTCCAGGGGCATTCGCGGATCTGCCGTGCAGTGTGTCAGAAGTTGCGGAATTCTACCAAGCCGAAGAGGGGAGCTCTACGGAGAAGCTGTTTTGGTCACAATAGCTTGCGCCAGAACATTTGGTGCCCTTTAGCGATCAGCTGAAACAGTCGGTCGAGCTGCATAGGGCGGCTGAACTAGCCATGAGGGATTTAATAATCCGGCTATGGCCTGCCGAAGCCATTCCCAATAGCTACTTCAGACTCGTGAAGCGGCTTGTCAGTGCCTACCCTTGGCTTGATGCCATCAAGCGGTCGGTCTGTATCGAAGGCGCATGAATGGCCTTTGCCCGCGCCAAGATGCACTGGGCGAAGATGGATGCCATGAAGCTGATGACCGAGGGACCGCCCGCTGGCAAGGAGCACCGCACACCCGAACGATATTTTGATAGTGTCCTGGAGGGATCCCGCCTTGTGGTGGAGCAATGTGCTAAGGATATCATATTCCCATGAATACACTCATGTTATCATGTCCTATACTATGAAACAGATCTGTTATGTAATATAATGTCTGTTATTTAAAATTGTACCTCCTGTGCGGCCGTTTTGTTAAATCTGAGAGTTGGCCAGCCGCCGGCTTCTACCCACATGTAGGTAGTACGGGGGTGTTCAGGATAAATCTAAACACTCTTTATCCAAGGTTTTGGTCCTTTAAGGAGGTATTTAGCGCAACGAACCAGGTAATCGACTATGCGGCTTTATTACTCTCACTTAGCCATAGGAGTTTGACAAGAAAAATTTAGGCGCAGCCCCTGGTGTTCGGAAGTCCTAACTTGGGGCGCTATACACGCCTGATCAGATAAAAACCGATTCATCGCATAATGCGGAAAAAATCGCTAAAGATTTGTAACCTCTCGAACAGCTGACCGGCTCTCGCCGCATCATGACAGTCAGTTTTTGGCTTTCTCTACTGAGGTGCTCATCCGGAAGAACCGGGACACAATCGCAGTAGTTCTCCCTTTACTACCCTAGCCGATATAGCGGAACATAAGGTAGTAATCACAGGAGCCGGGCAACCCAACTATTGACAAAGTCATGATTCGGAGCCGATGCATATAATGCTATAAGTTCGGGGTGCCGAACTGTACATAAAAGTGTTCGGTCTTTATTGTCGTATTGTGGGGTATGATGAAGCTCCTGGTGAATTAAGGCGTACCAGAGTGTACAGGCATAATTGATAAGAATATAAAGAAAAGGAAAAAATCAAGCAATAAGCTGACGCCACAAACATTGAGCCGCAAATTATTTTCCATTGTAATTTGATTAATACGTCAAGGCGTATTTGTACAAGTAATGCGATAAGCAAATAGGGCTATTTGACATGCCATGACCACGGGCGAGCTGCGTGCGGGTTTTTAAAACAGGTATAACGATCGTTAGCAGAGACCACCTGGGGGTTCCCTTGTATGTCAAAGCTTCTTGCCTTCTTGGTGTATCCAACCCTTGATAGGTCCAATGATCTAGTTATCAGGAAAAGGCCTGGGGGGAAGAAAGCTGAAAAGAAAAAGAAATAGTAAAAGTATGTGGGTCCAGGAGCGGTTGAGCCGTGTTGTGGACCATGGTCTAGGTGTAGCTCCATCTATGCCCATGGTATTTTGAGTGTGAAGTTATGTACGCGTGGTACAAATGCTGTTGTTTGGTTGGGACTCGGACTGAGGCCGAATTGCTAGTCAAGCTCGTGATGAACTGGACCGTCCTGTTGCGGAGTAGTTCGGACTCGTTTGACAGTGTCCGGGAGCTTGGCCGCTAAATTGCGGTTATGCCTGAAAAGGCCGCTCTGTACTTCTGCTCCAAGGGCCGCGGTGTGCTCCTCGGTGCGGAGGGAGCGTTCCATGTTTCCATTGACTGTTATAACATCGCGTGGCCCGGGCATCTTGAGCTTGAGGTAAGTGTAGTGTGGCACCGCATTGAATCGACCAAATGCGGTTCGTCCGAGTAGTGCGTGATAGCCACTGCGGAAGGGGACAATATCTAAGATCAATTCTTTGCTTCAGAAATTATCCGGGGATCCGAAGACCACTTCCAGTGTGATTGAGCCCGTACAGCAGGCCTCTACACCTGGTATGACACCTTTAAAGGTGGTTTTTGTGGGCTTGATCCTTGAGGGATTGGTACCCATTTTGCGCACTGTATCCTGATAGAGCAGATTAAAGTTGCTGCCACCATCCATGAGGACCCGCGTAAGGTGGAATCCATCAATGAGTGGGTCAAGGACCAGTGCAGCTGAACTGCCATGATGGATACTGGTCGGATGGTCCCTACGATCGAAGGTGATCGGACAGGACGACCATGGGTTGAACTTTGGGGCGACTGGCTCCATTGTGTAGACATCCCTGAGTGCATGCTTGCGCTCCCTCTTGGGGATATGGGTAGCCTATATCATGTTTACCATCTTAACTTGGGGGAGGGGGGTACTTCTTCTGTCCCCCTGTGTTCGGTGGCCGGGGCTCCTCGTCATCGTCACTGCTTTGCGACCCCTTCTCCTTGTTCTTGGCATTTAACTTGCCGGCCTGTTTGAAGACCCAACATTCTCTGTTGGTATGATTGGCTGGTTTATCAGGAGTGCCGTGGATTTGACATGGACAATCGAGTATGCGGTCCAAACTGGACGGGCCCGGATTGCTTCTCTTAAATGGCTTCTTCCGCTGACTGGACTTAGATCCACTGAATCCGGCGTTGACAATCGTGTCTTCGGTGTTGTCACCGTTGCTTCGACGCTTGTGTTTGTTGCATCGTGGCTTGCCGTTGCTGTTTCTAGCCTCAGAAGGGCGAGGTTCGCTTGCATGATTATTGCTACGGGCTAGCAAGCTATCCTCGCCCGTGCAAAAGTAGGTCATAAGTGTCGTGAGGGCTGCCATGGACTTCGGCTTTTCTTGGCCGAGGTGTCGAGCGAGCCATTCATCACGGATGCTATGCTTAAAGGCCGCTAGGGCTTCGGCATCCGGACAGTGGACTATCTGGTTCTTTTTAGTTAAGAACCTGGTCCATAATTTCCTGGCTGACTCTCCGGGCTATTGAACTATATTACTTAGGTCGTCGGCATCCGGAGGTCGGACATATGTGCCTTGAAAGTTGTCAAGAAAGGCATTTTCCAAGTCCTCCCAGCTGCCAATGGAGTTTTTGGGCAAACTGTTCAACCAGTGTTGAATTGGTCCTTTGAGTTTTAGCGGGAGGTATTTGATGGCATGAAGATCATCACCGTGGGCCATATGAATATGGAGAAGAAAATCCTCAATCCATACTGCGGGGTCCGTTGTCCCATCTTATGATTTGATGTTCACGGGTTTAAACCCTTCTGGGAAATCGTGTTCCATTACTTCATCAGTGAAGCAGAGGGGTTGTGCGGCGCCTCTGCATCGGGCCAAGTCGTGACGTAGCTCGGATGGAGTTCATCTGCGGTCATCGGCTCGGTCGTGATTATGTTTGTCATGTCCGGCCAGGTGGCGGTCATAGCGCGTAGGGGCACGCCCCCGCGATCCGTAGATCGATCTTGTCAGACCTGCTCTGTTTTCCAAGTCATGCCGCAGGTCATGTGTGTATCCCCGAACTGTTGTATTTCTGTTTCTACGGCAAGGTAGTGTGGGCTGGTGTTCGGCTCGAGGTGTCGCCTTGTCCCGGCTACGTGGTGGCCGGTCAGCCGCATTATGCGCTGGTAGGACGGGCTCCGGTGCCTCATCATCGAACCGTGGTAACAGTTTGCGGTTCGGGTAGCTTTTGGTTGGGCGCTCGACGCCATATTCTTTGGCTGCTAGGACATCAGTCCATCTACCGTTGAGCGGATCTTGATCAGCTTGAATCTGCTCCTGCTTCTTTTTCAGGCTCCTTGCAGTGGCAATTAGCCGGCGCTTAAAGCGCTCCTGTTCGTCGGGCTCCTCAGGCACGATAAAATCTTTGTCACCGAGGCTCACCTCGTCCTCGTAGAGCGGAAGGTAATTGTTGCCTCCGAGTCTTCATTCATGGCCTGTTTGTTAGGGCTGACCCGCCCGTCCTCCCGTTCGTCCTGTTCGGAGGTTGGCTCAACAGGGTCTTCATTATCTTCAGCGTCATCCAGAGTATTGTTTTCTCTTGTGATGGTATTGCTGTTTTTACCACGGCGTAGCTTAGAGCGGCATCGCTGACATCAATGTTTTGGCTGTATCTCAGGAGGCTTATCCTTGACTGGATTTTCATTGTCGTCGTTGTTCTCTTTGGGTGTATCCACCATGTATATGTCGTACAAGGAGGTGGCTGTCCAACGCCCTGTAGGCGGTGGTTTCTGCTCCTCTCCGGCATCATCATCCATACCGTCAATGTTTTCGGAGCCGTAATGAAGCATGTCAGTTAAGTCGTCGACAGTGGCTATAAAGTGGGTGGTGGGTGGGAAACGAAGTTCTTTGTTGTCCGCTTCCAATTCGAGCCAGACATAATTTGGCCGAGAGTCCCCAACAGGGAGAGGGATTTCAATGAGTTTAACACATCGCCTAGACGTGAGTGCTGGAAGATGTCCGTGGAGCTGAACTCCAAGATCGGCGCCCAATCAATTTCGATGGACGCGGATGCACACGGTCCGAAACCTATGGCCGGAGACGAATCCGAGGTTCCTATGACACAAGCCCAGCTTGATGTTGGATATGTGTGCGGCTCGAACGCCGCTGAGTTTGCGGCTTCCAAGGCAGGGTTGAGCTTCCCGTCCTTGGACGGCGCGGTCTGCTCCGGATCTAGGGCCAGAGCGGTTACGGGCGCTATCTCCTAAGCGTGGTCTGATGACAGATTTAGGTCATGTTCATCATGGTGGCAGGGGACAGCCGTCATGGGCTCGAATCCGTCAAAGATCAAGTCTCCACAAATATCGGCCATGAAATTCAGGCTTCCAAATCTGACCTGATGGCCAGGGGAGTAGCTATCGATCTGCTCTAGATGGCCAAGCGAGTTGGCCCACAGTGCAAAGCCGCCGAATATGAAGATCTGTCCGGGGAGGAAGATCTCCCCCTGGACTGCGTTGTTGTAGACGATTGATGGAGCCATCAAGCCTTCTGGTGACGACGCAGCGGAACTCCCAATGAAAGCACCAATGTCGGTGTCAAAGCCGGCGGATCTCGGGTAGGGGGTCTCGAACTGTGCGTCTAAGGCAGATGGTAACAGGAGGCGGGGGACACCGTTTACCCAGGTTCGGGCCCTCTCTATGGAGGTAATACCCTACTTCATGCTTGATTGATCTTGA
This sequence comes from Triticum aestivum, assembly GCF_018294505.1. NCBI lineage: Eukaryota > Viridiplantae > Streptophyta > Magnoliopsida > Poales > Poaceae > Triticum > Triticum aestivum. The sequence goes on along the minus strand of NC_057795.1, from coordinate 371,872,260 downwards.
TGAATATGAGTATTACAAGAGTTGATCTACCACGAGATCGTAATGGCTAAAACTCTAGAAGTCTAGCCTATGATTATGATGGTGTCTCTACAGACTAAACCCTCTGGTTTATATAGACACCGGAGGGGGCTAGGGTTATACAAAGTCGGTTAAAGAGAAAGGAATCTACATATCCGAATCACCAAGCTTGCCATCCACGCAAAGGAGAGTCCCATCCGGACATGGGAAGAAGTCTTCTATCTTGTATCTTCATAGCCCAACAGTCCGGCCCATGTTGATAGTCTGGCTGTCCGAGGACCCCTTAATCCAGGACTCCCTCAGCCGCGGCAGACGCTGACACAGATGCGAGGAATCGGGAGATCTACAAGCAGTCCGGCCGCTTTGAGAGGGGTCGTCTGGAGCGGCAGAGGGTGTTCGAGGTGAGCGTCCCTGAAGGTGCAGCAGCGGCAGGCACCGTATAGCAGTTGTCTAGCTCGTCTGTAGGCTCTTCCTCCTCTTCCTCTTACTAAGCGTGCTCGACAGAGGAGAGGCTGCCGAAAGTAGTACAGAGCCCCTCCATAGTGGTAGTAGTATTTAGGGGCTATTCTGTTTAGTTCATCTGACTATAGATGTGGTGGAACTGTACAACTTACTTAAAATTAGCTAGTATATATAGTTGAACTAGCTATTTCAGTATGTCGTTGGAAACAATTGGGGCAAAGTTTGGTTGGTTCACCTGTAAAGTTGAACTGTTTGTATAAATTAAGCACGACTGCTTAATCTATGAATGAAATCTATGCTTAATTACTAAATTTTAGTTGCAAAAATTAGATAGTGCTAGTGATTTTTAGCTGCATATTTTGACAAATCGCAGTGTTACAAGGATTGAGAAATGGAAATTTACTGGATCAACAAATGTCAATCTTTCCAGTTTGACAAATGGCAATATACCCAATATGACAGATGCAAATCTTACTAAATTGTCTATATGTGGTTGCACACAGGTCATCGAAAAAACCGTTTGCGTTGAAGGGAGGTAGAAATCCTGCTTGCCAAATTTTCTCTTGGCTTAGCGTTGAAGTCTCACCTTGTATACCTTATTCAATCTGAACCGTTTGCATTGAAGAGACGCACAAATCCTGCGCAGCGAATTTTCCCTTGGCTTACTGCGGAAGACCATAGCTCTCACTTTTCATATATGTGTTCTATCTAAAACGTTTGCGATGAAGAGCTGCACAAATCCTACTTGGCACGTTTTCCCTTGGCTTACTAGGGAAGCTGTCGGTGTACAGACGGGTGTTCTATCTAAAACGTTTGCGATCATAGAGTGGCAGCTAGTTGTTTCAAAATGCCTCTATTGATTGTTATTCGAGTGCACCTTCTCTCAAAATGGACACGAAAATTACCATGGAATGTCGGGTGCCATTCCATGATAGCATGCCAAGTTTCATGAATTTCAGACAAGTTTTGGATTTACTAGAATTTAAAAACAAAGTATCTCAACATTTTGCCGACAGTCAATAGTGCCCTGGTGTTTGAAATTTATTCCCATTTCTTGCATGGGACCTAAGCATGCACACAAGGACACGGATTTGATTTTTCAACCAATTTATATGCACTGGAGCATGTGCATGTAGTTCAAATTTGAATTATGCACATAAAATTCCTAGAAAACTCAGTTAATATATAAAAATGTCCAAACAAACCTCGAAAAATTCCAAAATTTAACACAACACTCCTGTTGTTCTATGTTGACACTAGAATTTTTTTGAAAGCAATAACAGGCAACGGGTATCATTTCGTCCCCAAAGGTGGTACGTTCCCTACCGAAACCATCAAACTTGTTGTGAGAAGTTCTTGTTTGTGAGAAGCTTACCCAAACCTGCCCCAAACGGGACAAAAAAATTACCACGACATGTGGGTGCCATTCCATGATAGCATGCCAGATTTCATGAATTTCAGACGAGTTTTGGATTTACTAGAATTTAAAAACCAGGTATCTCAATGTTTACGGCCAATTGATGGTGGCAGGGTGTTTGACATTCATTCCATTTCTTGCATGGGACCTAAGCATGCAACCAAGTACACATATTTGAATTTTCAACCAATTTATATGCATTAGAGCATGTGCCTTTAGTTCAAATTTGAATTATGAACATAAATGCATTGAAAACTCATTTAATGCATAAGAAATAATGTGCTAACGAACCCTGAAAAAAATCCAAAATTTAACACAACACTCATGTTGTTCTATGTTGACACTGGATAAAAAATTGAAATCAAGAAGAGGCAACGACTATCATTTCGTCTAGAGAGGTGAAACGTTCCCTATCGAAACCATCAGGCTTGTTGTGAGAAGCTCTGGTTTGTGAGAATCTTATACCCAAACCTGCCCCAAACGGGACAAAAATTTTACCACGGCATGCCGGGTGCCATTCCATGATAGCATGCTAGGTTTCATGAATTTAAGACGAGTTTTGGATTTACTAGAATTTAAAAAGTAGGTATCTCTATGTTTGCGGCCGAGTGACGATGGTAGGGTGTTTGACATTCATTCCTATTTCTTGCATGGGACGTAAGCATGCAACTAAGGACACATATTTGAATTTTCAACCAATTTATATGCATTACAGCATGTGCATGTAGTTCAAATTTGAATTATGCACATAAATGCATTGAAAGGTCAATTAATGCATAAAAATGTCCAAACGAACCCCGAAAAATTCCAAAATTTAACACAACACTCCTGTTGTTCTATGTTGACACTAGAGCAAAAATTCAAATCAAGAAGAGGCAACGGATATTGTTTCGTCCAGAAAGGTGAAATGTTCCCTATCGTAACCATGAGGCTTGTTGCGAGAAGCTCTGGTTTGTGAGAAGCTTATACCCCAACCTGCCCCAAATGGGACAATATTTTTACCACTGCATGGTGTTGTCGTTCCATGATAGCATGTCAAGTTTCATGAATTTCAGATGAGTTTACTAGAATTTAAAACCATGTAACTCAATATTAGCAGCCGAGCGACGGTGGCAAAGGTGTTTGACATTCGTTCCCATTTCTTGCATGGGACCTAAGGTTGCAACCAAGGACACACATTTGATTTTTCAACCCGTTTATATGCATTGGAGCATGTGCATGCAGTTCGAATTTGAATTATGCACATGAATGCATAGAAAACTTAGTTAATGTATAAAAATGTCCACACGAACCCCGAAATATCCCAAAAAATTGCACAACACTCTTGTTGTTCCATGTTGACACGAGAATTTTTTTGAAAGTAAGAAGATGCAACAAATATCTTTTCGTCCCCCAAGGTGGCACATTCCCTACCGAAACCATCATGCTTGTTGTGAGAGAAGCTCTGGTTTGCGAGAAGCTTATACCATAACCTGGCCCAAATGGGACAATATTTTTTTACCCAAGCATCTTGATGTCATTCCATGATAGCATGCCAAGGTTCATGAATTTCAGACGAGTTTTGTATTTACTAGAATTACAAAAGCAAGCACCTCAACGTTTGCCAGAGAGCCACAATGCCGTGGTGTTTGAAATTCATCCCCATTTCTTGAATGGGACGTAAGCATCAACCCATGGACACATATATCATTTTACAACCCATTTTGGTGCACCGGAACATGTGCATGTGGTTTAATTTTGAATTGTGCACCTGAAATGCCTAGAAAACCAAGTTACGTATAAAAATGTCCAAATGAACCTTGGATAATTCCAATTTTTTTGACGACACACCTATAGTTGCATGTTCACTACAGATAGAAGTTCTAGAAATTCAAACACCATCCTTTTCAGTTGTGACCCCATTATGTAATTCACATCAAGATGAAAAATCAAGTAGATCCCACATAGTTTATTATAACCAACCATGTGAGATGCAGTACAAAATATCCTGGAGCATCGTCGGTGTATAGTACGCCTATGGCTTACGCGAGAAGGTGTGTCGGCTACAGTCCACAGCCGGCGTGTCAAGCACACTAGCTCGCTCCCCAAATATCATTTCACTGTTCAATCATCGCCGGTGAAAGATGGGGACGTGGACCTGTGTCCTGAGGGCAACTTCGGCGGCCCACTCTGGCAAGAGCGTGGCCGTAGCCGCCAGGCGCATGCTAACAAGCTTCGTGAGGGCGACCGCAATCTGCAACCGGGCAGCCAAGGCAGCCCAAACAACCATTGTTGCTTCTCAGGCTGCGGCACCAACATCTGCCTTAGGGATAGCAACTGGCAAGAGTAGCACAGCAGTTGTACATTCCGCAGTGGAGGCCTTAGCCCTGATGGAGGCCGCCTAGGACCATGTCAAGGCCGCCCACGCCCAGCTCGTGGCGGTCACCACACAAATCGAAAGAAGCTTCTCCCACAATGATCGGCAACCCACGCCCAAAGAGTTGGCAATCGTCGAGAGCATTTGAGCAGCCATCCATTTCTTGTGCGGCATACCTTGCCACGACGGAGCCCGCCAAAGCACAGATGGCCGTCTCCCATGCCCAGCTCGTGGCTGCCTTTTCCAAAGAGATGGCGGACGCGGATGGCGAGATGCTTGCCGAGTATGGTGTGATGGATGCCATGGAGCCCCTTCCCTAGTCGACCGTCGGGCCCGAGCTGGACATGGAGGAGCCGGCGAAGATCGACGAGCACCAGCCATAGTAGTACTCTTTGTTTTGTTTAATTAAGAGTGTCGGTCTTCAAATTGTTAGAGTAATGTTTAGGCCAGCTAGCTCTATTTAATTGCTGAACTTGCTCGATTAAGAAGTGTGGGTGTGTTGTAGTCTCCTTTGTGTACCCAAATTATGCAATGGCGTGGATGAGCACTGTAACCAGGGAAATTGGAACCAAAAAATTTGACATCCAAACTCATCACACATGGGTCAAGCTATCTAAATCGTTTGTGATGTTCACATATCGTACATAGTTCTGAATAAGGGACCGTGTCTGATGACACTTTACGTGCCAGTTTTTTCGCTGAAGCGATTCCAAATTTTCGGCTTCCGCGGAAATATCTACCTCCCTACCCCCTCCCCCTTACCAAAAGCCACATTTCCCCTGTTTCCGCCTTCCTTTCCAAGTTGAAACCTTCACTCCTTGCTTGCAGTGTCGCCTCCTCATCGGTGACCCTCCTTCACGCTGCTCGGTCTCGCCTATCTAGGTAGGTAATCCACACCGACCCCCATCCTCCTCCTCCTTCCACATCCCACATGCCCCGACTGCCGGCGCGAGCGCGACACCTTCCACCCAAATCACCGACCCCTCCACCAAATAAGCATCGCCCTAAGCCATGGTGCACGCAGTATAGCCAGGATCTCAAGGAGCATTTGGCAGTGGAGAAGCAAATCGCGGCCGCGCACGCGAATGAGGTCGTGATGGCTGCTTTTCATGCCGACCCCCAGATCTTGGAGGAGAACCTTGCCATTAGCTAGCTATGCTGGTTAAGCATGCTCAGTTTACCCGTTACGTGTGCTGCTCCTGCCTTTCCTGAACAAATTCTAGTGAATTGTGCTATCTACTTTTACCATGCAATCTGTTGCTCTAGTGTATATGTTCTATATGTCATGCAATGTGGTGCTCACTTATTAACTGTTTGGTTAATTAGTTGTCGTGTTCAGCTAACTGTTTGGTTCAATTATACAAATGTGATGTTCAATTCTTCAGGGTGCAATTTTGTATTGTCTTCCATGTGACAAATAAATCAAATTTTTCTTTACAAAATACATGAGAAACATATCCAATTGCTATATTTCCAAGTTGTCAAGCATGTTTGTTTTGGTTAACTATTTGATCTTCTAGTATGTTATACATTGTGCAACGTGGTGCTCAGTTAATGTTTGGTTCATTTGTTATGGTGTTTAGTTAACTGTTTGGTTCCATTCTGCAATGTGATGTTCATTTGTTGTGGGTGCATTCTGTTATTGTATACCATGTGAGAAATAAATCGAATTTGGTTGTACTAAATACATGATAAACAAATACAATTGCTATATTTCCAAGGTGTTAAGCATGCTTGGTTTGGCTAACTGTCTGATCTTCTATTAGGAGTATGTTATATTGTGCAATGTGGTGCTCAGTTAATGTTTGGTTCATTTGTTGTGGTGTTTAGTTAACTACTTGGTTCAATTCTGCAATGCAATGTCCAATTGTCGTGGGTAGAATTTTGTATTGTTGTGCATGTGAGGAATAATTGAATTTGGCTGCACTTAATGCATGGGAAACATATACAATTGCTATATTTCCTAGTTCTTGATGATGCTTCGTTTGGATAAATGGGGTTTTCTATGTGGCTCGAATTAATCTGATGAATCTGCAATGTGCTTATTTTTCATCAACATATTTTATTAATAGCATGCGAACCCTCACTTAACTGATCACTAACTACCTTACATGTGTTGCAGGGAAGCAATGGGAAGCACTGAGGTTTACAATCAAGGTTTGCACATGCATGGTCCTTTGTCTAATAGCACATTATTGTGCAATTGCACGAACCATTCCAATATTTAGGTTTTAAACAATTTGGTTTTGCACATGTAGGTCCTGTTGTCAGAGGTTTTGACCCACTATTCGACCCTTTTTGCATATGGGGAAATGAGTTGTCCATGAATATCAGTAAAGTCAAGAAACTCAAAAAGATTGTTAGGATAAAGAAATTAGCGACAAAAAACAACAAGATCTTTGTCTGCACAATGAGGAAGACATCAGTTCACTACAGGATGGTACTAACTAGTATACCTTGTCTTTTTTATTCCTTTGCCCCACTTTCAATATAGAGAAGATATTTATGGACATCCTTGTTTTTAGGCCTTTCCAAAACAGTTCACTGATGATTACCTCTAAAACCACTTGTATGGTCGGGAGGCGAGGAAGGTATTCATACAACACCCATGGTTCAATATTAAAGTGTTCTTAAAGAGGACGAAGGATGGACGGTCAATCATCCACAGTCGCTAGCCTAAAGTTGCAAAGACCTTCAACATCAATGAAGGCTCAATATTTGCCTTCTGCTTCAGTAGTTTTCCCGATGAGATGCATCTGTCTATGTACCGTCTGTGATGCTAATTTCGAATGGTTCTAGATGTTTCATGTGAAACTTGGTGTTGATGCAGTTGTGTAATGGGGTAGCTGAGTGCTGAAGCTATAACATGTTGTACTCTGATGTATTTCAATTATGAAATCCTGCTTCCTTAATATGGGAATGGAATATATTATGTGTTTAATATGAATGTCAATTAGATTAAAAATGGATTATTAATAATAGGGCAATTAGCCTGCTAATGGTGAATTAGCCTGCTAATTGGTTTTTGCTATTGCAAACGGTTATTGAGAAAATACCGTGGGCGATGACCTAAGGCAATGTACATAGTTTTTAGGAATAAACCGTGTTGGATCGATGAACAATCACACACGACATTCTCTTCGAAACTGTTTGCGTTAGGCCACCTTCCGCAAATGTTTACCGCATAAAAATTGTGTGTGATGGACAGCCTTTGCCACACAGTTTCTTCTATGCACCGTGTATGATGCATTCAATAACGCAAACGATAAAATTGTTAATATTGTCTGAGATGTTAACGCTATCACAAACGATTTAACAGGGAAAATTGTGTGTGATGTACCTACGAACGGAAACATTTTCCTTGGAGCGACTGTGTGCGATGTATATACGAACGGAAACGTTTAGCGGGGACTGACTGTGTGGGATGTACTTACGATCGGAAAAGATTTTGCCTGTATAATTATCTTTTTCTTAGCACTACTATACCTATAACCGTATTTGCTCGCTTGCCAGTCGCACACGACTTCATTTTGCCAAGCGTGTGTGCCAGGAGGGCATATCCCCGATGGTTTATGGGTTGTGTGGGGAGGACCCCCCCTATCGCCCACAGTCACTTGGCACCGGTTCCATATGCCGTCGCGGAAAGGGGTTAAAAACTGTTTGTATAGCACCGACGCGTACCAGTGATTACTAGCATCACAACAGAGCCGATAGTGTTGTTGTACATGTATACCCGTGGTACCCATCTGAAATCTTGTTGTGTCATGTAGTTTCCCACACTTGTATTCTTTCAATGCTGCTTTGTCTTGAACTGATATGATTTGAACCATTTCTCTATTTTGATTTGGCAACACAATGCAGTGACCATAGCACATAGATATATGTTTATTTGATGCTTTTATTATGTACTACTTGATGACCCACAAGTATAGGAGATCAACTGTAGTCCTTTCGATAAGTAAGGGTGTCGAACCCAATGAGGAGCAGAAGGAAATGACAAGCGGTATTCAGCAAGGTAATGTCTGCAAGTACTGAAATTGTCGGTAACAAGTTGTTTGATAGCAAGATAATTTGTAGCAAGCAAGTAACGAACGGTAACAAAAGTGGAGCAAGGTATCCCAATCCTTTTGAGGCAAAGGACGGGCCAAAACGGTCTCCTATAATAAGCAAAGCGTTCTTGAGGGTACATGGGAATTTCATCATATCACTTTCATCATGTTAGCTTGATTCATGTTCGCCACTTTGATAACTTGATATGTGGGTGGATCAGTGCTTCGGTGATGTTCTTACTTGAAAAAACCTCCTACTTATGATTAACCCCCTCGCAAGCATATTCAACTACGAGAAAGTATTAAGATAAAATCTAACCATAGCATTAAACTTTTGGATCCAAATCGGTCCCTTACGAAGTAGCGCATAAACTAGGGTTTAAGCTTCTGTCACTCTAGGAACCCGTCATCTAATAACTACTCCACAATGCATTCCCTTAGGCCCAAATATGGTGAAGTGTCATGTAGTCGACGTTCACATGACACCACTGAGGGAATCACAATATACATATCATCAAAATATCGAACACATATCAAGTTCACATGATTACTTGCAACGTGATTTCTCCCGTGACCTCAAGAACAAAAGTAACTAATCACAAATGATAATCATTCTCAAGATTAGAGGGGTATTAAATATCATAATGGATCTAAACATATAATTGTCCACCAAATAAACCATATAGTAATCAACTGCAAGATGTAATCAACACTACTAGTCACCCACAATTACCAATCTATGGTTCCGGTAGAAAGATTGAACACAAGAGATGAACGAGGGTTTGAGAGGAGATGGTGTTGTTAAAGATTTTGATGGAGATGGTCCTCCCAAATATGGGAGAGTTGTTCATGATAACGATGACGATGATTTCCCCCTCCGGGAGGAAAGTTCCCCCGGCGAAATCGCTCCACCGGAGGGCAAATGTTCTCCTGCCCAAGTTCCGCCTCGAGCCGGTGGTGCCTTATCCCGAAAGTCCTCTCCTTATTTTTTTTTTCTTGGTCAAAATGACTTACATACCAGAAGAGGGGCACCGGAGGTGGGCCGAGAAGGGCGCAACCCATCAGGGCGCGCCTGGGCTCCCTCGCGCGCCCAGGTGGATTGTGCCCACCTGGTGGGCCCACTCTGGTAGTTGTTTGCTCCAATAATTCTTAAATAATCCATAAAAACTCTCCGTGAAGTTTCAGATTATTTGGAGTTGTGCAGAATAGGTAGCTTTGACGTGCTTTTTCAGATCCAGAATTCCAGCTGTCGGTATTCTCCCTCTTTGTGTAAACCTTGCATTTTATGAGAGAAGATGCATTAGAATTACTCCCAAATGCATTATTATGCATAAAAATAGTACAAATAATAGTAGGAAAACATGATGCAAAATGGACGTATCAACTCCCCCAAGCTTAGACCTCGCTTGCCCTCAAGCGAAAACCAAAATCAAAAAACATGGTGTAGGATAGAACGTATGTCTAGAGGGGGGTGATTAGACTACTTGACCAAATAAAAATCTAGCCTTTTCCCAATTTTAGTTCTTGGCAGATTTTAGTAACTTAGCACAAGTCAAGCAATCAACCTATACATGCAATTCTAAGAGTATAGCAGCGGAATGTAAAACAATTGCATATGAAGGTAAAGGGGAGGAGTTTGAGTAGGCAAACACAATTGAAGACACGGATGTTTTTGTCGTGGTTCCGATAGGTGGTGCTATCGTACATCCACGTTGATGGAGACTTCAACCCACGAAGGGTAACGGCTGCGCGAGTCCATGGAGGGCTCCACACACGAAGGGTCCACGAAGAAGCAACCTGGTCTATCCCACCATGGTCGTCGCCCCCGAAGGACTTGCCTCACTAGGGTACATCTTCATGAAGTAGGCGATCTCCTTGCCCTTACAAACTCCTTGGTTCAACTCCACAATCTTGACGGAGGCTCCCAAGTGACACCTAGCCAATCTAGGAGACACCACTCTCCAAGAAGTAACAAATGGTGTGTTGATAATGAACTCCTTACTCTTGTGCTTCAAATGATAGTCTCCCCAACACTAATTCTCTCTCACGGGATTTGGATTTGGTGGAAATAAGATTTGAGTGGAAAGCAACTTGGGGAAGGCTAGAGATCAAGATTTATGTGGTAGTAATGATATATCTTGATCTCAACACAAGTGTAGCTGGTTCTCTCTCAGAAAATCTATGTTGGAAGTGTAGGCATGTTCTGATGGCTCTCTCCACGAATGAAAAATGGGTGGAGGGGTATATATAGCCTCCACACAAAATCTAACCGTTTACACACAACTTACCAAACTCGGTGGGACCGAATCGTGAAACTCGATCAGACCGATTTAGTTCATAATGTGACCGTTAGGATTTTCTGTGGGACCGACATGTCATCTCGGTGGGACCGATATCATTAGGGTTAGGGCATAACATAATCTCGGTGAGTCTGATTACACAAACTCGGTGAGATCAATTTTGGTAATAGACAAACAGAGCGTTGGTCAGGCAAACTCGGTGGGACCGATTCGCTCATCTCGGTTGGACCGAAACATTACAAAGGGGAAACAGAGAGTTTGCATTGCAATCTCGGTGGGACCGATCGCTCATCTCGGTTTGACTGAAACATTATGAAGGGAAACATAGACATTACAATCCCATCTCGGTGAGACCGAGATCCCTATCGGTGAGACCGAAAAGATTAGGGTTTGTGGCAGTGGCTATGTTAACAGAACTCGGTGGCGCCGGATAGACAGTTTCGGTGGGGCCGAGTTTGACTTATGGTTTGGGACATATGTGGATGTGAGAAAGTAGTTGAGGGTTTTGGAGCATATCACTAAGCACTTAAAGCAAGAGGCTCATTAAGCAACACCTCATCCCTCCTTGATAGTATTGGCTTTTCCTATGGACTCAATGTGATCTTGGATCCCTAAAATGGAAAATGTAGAGTCTTGTGCTTTGAGCTTGAGCCAATCCTTTTGTCCTTAGCATTTTGAGGGATCCACTTTTCTCATCCATGCCATGCCAATCATTGAGCTTTCCTGACATATTTATCTTGAAATAGCATTAGCTTAATGAGCTATATGTTGTTAGGAATTACCAAAACCACCCAGGGATAGTTGCACTTTCAATCTCCCCCTTTTTGGTAATTGATGACAACATATAGATCAAAGCTTTGACAAATGATAATAAGATTGAAAAACATCATGCTTTGAGAAGTATGTGATAAGCAAGAGCTCCCCCTAAATTTGTGCATTATTTAAAATTTGCTTTGGACTGCAAATGCACAATGTGTTAGGATCATGGGTTACTCTTCCATGTCACATACATCTTGGTGGAGCGCTTAAAATGATAATGATTGAACACATGCACTCATCACCAAGCAAAGTGAATGATCATATAAGGATATAAAAGGTAATATCATCCAACAAGCATTAAGGTAGCATATGATCAAACACATGATCATCCAAGTATCTCACAAAAGGCATAATGTATCAAGCAAACACACAAATAAATAAGTTCAACCACCAAAAACAAGAGAGATCAAAAGCAACACTCTCTCTCGAAGCCTATGATCTATACATTTTTCTCCCCCTTTGGCAACAAGTTACCAAAAAGTTCAAAAATGCATAGTGCTAAACGACTCTCAGGCTTGGTCTTCATGAAGTGTTGTAGAGATGACTCCAAGGACGAAAGCATCAGTTGATGTAGCTGGAGCTGGTGGAGTGGCTGCTGGAGCTGGTGGCACTGAAGTTGTAGCTGGCACAGATGATGTAGCTCTGGTGTCTGGAACAGGCACTGCAGCAGATCTCTGACCTCTAGGCACTCTAGCAAAAGATTTTGTAGTAGACTTGCCCTTCTTCTCCTCCACTTCCTCCTGAAGTTGCTCAACTGCAGTTTGGATCTCAGTGACCTTCACATCAAGAGCATAGAACTTCTGCTCAATGATTCTCTCCAAACTCTCCTGGTTTTGAGTCAGGGTGGCCAAGCCCTTCTCAATCCTCAAGGTGGAGGCAATTAAGTAGCCAAGCTGATCTTGCTTGCTCTTCAGGAACACTTGAGATGCCTCTTTAGCAGTTGGCATCTTTGCAACTTTCTCTCTCTTCTCGTGTGCTTGTACAGATGATGGTTCCTCCTCATTCATCTCAACAGTGTTATCTTCAAACTCAGGATATAAGGGTAGATGCTCCTTATCCAACAAATATGTGCATGTGCCCATCTTTTAGTTGATGAGCTCTTGAATGTGTGGAGCATGCCCACAAATTCTCTTCTGATCAGCTGCTGTTCTCTTGATTGTTTCCACAATCAGACTCATGACTTTGAATTTTTGAGGTATATCAAACAAATGCAGCAAGTTGATAGCATGTCCTTTGATCATCTTGTGATCTCCTGACATTGGCAGCAATGTGTGCCTAAGAATCCAGTTGATTATAGGCAGACCAAACAACAAGAAGTGTACAGATCCAAGCTTGTGTGTTTCCAAGGCTTTATCTGGGATCTCTCTATACATTTGTGCCATAGAGTTGTGGTCTTTCCTATTCTCAGCGTACACATCCAAATCATCTTCAGTTTCATTTGGAGCATTGATCAACTCAGCCCATTATTCAGTTGTGGATTGGTACCTAGTACCCTCAGACATCCATATGATCTTCCCATCTGGGTAGAAGTGAGTTGTGGGGTAAAACTGCATGATGAGCTCATCATTCCACTTGGTGAGCTTCTGGGCAACAAAGTCATCAACTCCACATGATTTGAAGTTGTCATATACTCCTGGATAGTGAGCTTCATTCTTCTTGAAGTACTCCCAGTTGATCCATCTCATGTCTCATACAATGGGCTTCTTGTCAAGCAGAATTGTCTCATAAAAATCATGTTTCTCCTTTGTGTGAAATCGGTAGTCAACTGTTGTCCTTCTCCTTACAGCATATGGATCTGACTGTCTCCATAATCTCAGTCCGGCATCCTTTCTGATGTGCATGTCTTCAGCAACTGGATGAGCATCATTATGGTCAGGAATCTTGGGCTTCAACTTCCTCAAAACAAGAGAGTCATCTTCTTCTTTAGCAGCTTCAGGCACTGGGGCCTTGTTCTTCTCTGATGCAAGTATACTTCTGGTGTTCCTCTTGGGTGTAGTCTTTTGAGCAGGAACTTTGGGAGCAGACTTGGGCTTTGATGGAGCAGCCCCTGACTTGATTGCATCTCCCATGAGCTTTTGAGCTTTGGGTGCTGGAGCAGCATCCTCTTCCTCTTCTTCTTCCTCATCAGAAGAGTGCTTCTCAAATTCTGCCATTGGGTCAACTCTCTTGCACCATCTCCCTCTCTTTCTTTCCTTCTTCTTTCCTTCTGCAGCAGCCTTTTTGGGCTCAGATCCCAAAGTCTCTTGAGTGGATGCTCTGGCCTTTGACATAGGAACTCTTCATGCTGGAACCTTTGTTTTCATTCCTGGCTTTGTGGTTGCAGTTGTGCCATACTCCTTGTTGGTGTCAAAACCGGCGGATCTCGGGTAGAGGGTCCCGAACTGTGCGTCTGGGTGGATGGTAACAGGAGACAAGGGACACGATGTTTTTACCCAGGTTCGGGCCCTCTTGATGGAGGTAAAACCCTAATCCTGCTTGATTAATATTGATGATATGGGTAGTACAAGAGTAGATCTACCACGAGATCAGAGAGGCTAAACCCTAGAAGCTAGCCTATGGTATGATTGTTGTTCGTCCTACGGACTAAAACCCTCCGGTTTATATAGACACCGGAGAGGGCTAGGGTTACACAGAGTCGGTTACAATGGGAGGAGATCTACATATCCGTATCGCCAAGCTTGCCTTCCACGCCAAGGAAAGTCCCATCCGGACACGGGACGAAGTCTTCAATCTTGTATCTTCATAGTCCAGGAGTCCGGTCATCCAGACACCCCCTAATCCGGGACTCCCTTAGTAGCCCCTGAACCAGGCTTCAATGACGACGAGTTCGGCGCGCCAATTGTCTTCGACATTGCAAGGCGGGTTCCTCCTCTGAATACTTCATAGAAGATTTTGAACACAAGGATAGTGTCCGGCTCTGCAAAATAAGTTCCACATACCTCCGTAGAGAGAATAATATTTGTACAAATCTAATCTGCTGACATATTCCGTAGCGAGACATCATGCCACGGCCAAGCCTTCATTCGAATCGTTTTACTGTCCCTCCTCGGCGCGTTTAGCGAGGCGGTTTCCTTGGCACGTCTTGTCAAAGGATCATCTTTAGGCGGAGGAGGACCTCCTAGAGTTTCAGCAGGCAAATTATGTTTGAGCAGAGGTCATTGTTCAAAGAAGATTTTATCTATCTCATTTCTTTCATGCATGTGCATACCATTTTCACAGTCTAGCAAATATTTCTCTGGTGGATCAGTAGGAGGCACAAAAATAGAAGCAAGACCAATTATTTCATCTTTACTTGGTAATTCTTTCTTGTGAGGTTGTATATTTGTAACGCCCCGGATACAACTTTCCATATTCGTAAATCCAACTCTTGCCTTTTTCGGAGATGCGATATGATATTTCCTTCGTGGTTGGGTTTTTGTCTGTTGTTTTGCATTTTGTTCTTGTTATGCATCTCGTCTCATGTCATCATTCGCATTGCATCGGCATCGTTTTCATAAAACTCGTTCCCATTCGTAGTTGTCGCGTTCCCCTTGCCTTCTTTATCCCTTTCGAGACCAACCATTCATTGTTGTCCGACCGTTTGACCCTCTTTGCATAGTCCATCGACCCCTCGCGCGCGTCCGAAAGTTGTCCCGAACCCGACCCGGGCTGTCGTCACCATTGGGTCCGGATCATCCCCAAACATCTATAAAACATTTGCGTTTCTTTGTTGGACTCTCCTAAGCTATCTTTACTCGACCGTCCGATTTAATCGGAGGGTCCAAATCTAACCTAAACCATATCCTTTCCCCATATATAAGCTACTCATTCCAAATCGGGTAAAACCTAGACCCTAGGCAGACCAACTCCCTCCAATCCCGTAGCTGCCGCCGCTCTCTCCTCACAATCCGCGCGTACCCAGTCCCCTGCCTCCACTTGGCCAGATCCACAAGCCAAACCCCACTTGATCTGGACCGCCAGATCTCAGATCCGACGGCCCAGAGAGCCTCCCGCAGACCCGCGGTTCCCGTAGATCCCATCGCCAGCAGCCCCAATCTGGATCGAGGCAACCCCGTCCGCCCCGCCGCGCCGGCCGGTGAGCCGACACCGTCGAGCTCGACCAGCAGCAACCAGGAGCTCGAGCTCCTTCTCCCAAGCCCGTGCGCCCAAGGAAACACGCGAGGTTGTGCCTCCTCCTCCCACTTGTCACCTCACCGGAGCTCCTTCCTCGACGCCGAGCTCACCAAGCCCCGGCATCGCTCCTCCTCTGCGCGCCCCGTCTTCCTCGTCGACCAGGACCGGCCTCGTCCCTCTCTCTCCCTTTGTTCTCCTCCTTCTGTCTCTCTCGCTCTCTCAAATTCTCTCTCTCTCTCTCTCGCCAGGTATAGGAGCAATAGGAGGTCGCCCATGCTGCCATGACCACCGTTCCGTGCCGTTGAGCCTCGCCAAGTCCTCCCCTGCGCCCGGATCCACGCCCCTCCATTCCCTGCGCCGCCAAGTCCCTCGACGGAGCGCTCGTCCCCAAGTTCCGTGCCTCTGCTTCCCCTGCATCGCCCCCTGTCTTCTGCCTCATCCTCATTCGAGCAGAGGACGACCACACGATGCCGCCGCACGTTGACCCGCGCTTGGGTCGCGTCCAGCATGCCAAGGCCCAGCGCGTCTCCAGCCGGCCTGCTCGGCCTCCTCTTCCTCAACTGGGCCTTGGCCCATGGTGAGAAACCCCCCAGCCCTCCTCTCTGTTGGCCCAGCAGTGCAGCCAGATTTGGCCCGTGTCTGTTTTTTTAAAGATCTGTGATTTTAGCATTATCGAGTGATTTACAGATTTGCAGAAAAACCCTCATGCTTCATGCATTTAATAACTCATGAACCGTGCATTGGATTAAAATTTTGTAAACATGTAAAATGCTTAGTTTTTCATCTAGTTTCATAATATGTTGTTTTCATCCATGTTTAAAATGTTTAAAAATGATGTTTGTTTAAATTTGCTCAAATGCCATGTTAAAATGATTTATTTCATAACTAAATAACCGTAGCTCCGTTTTAAATAAACTTTATATGTAAATGGGGTGGAAAATGCCTAGTTTAACATGGTGGACTTTATTTTCCTGTTTAAAAACAATAAAATATGTTTTAGGGCAGAACAGTACCAAAACTAAAATATGGATATGAGGATTTTCCGGAATTGTTGTTGTTGTTTCCGGCTTCATTTAAACTTGCCTAGATAGGTAGTTTTCATATGTTTCACCTCTTGCCATGTTTAACAACATTTAATATTGTTGTTTACCTAAACGAGAGAGAACTAAATAACTCGAATGTGGTGTTTCGTCAATATGCAACTTGTTGCATATTGAGCTCCACTTAACTTGTAATGTAGTTTGTGCATATTGTCATGCCATGCCTCATTAAACCGGACATGCATCATACTTGTTTGTGCATCATGACATGTTTATGCTTGCATGTTTACCATGTTGTTTGCTTCTTTCCGGTTTGATTCTCTCGTTAGCTTCGGTTTCGTTCCGGAGTTGTGAGGATTCGTTCGACTACTCTCGTTCGTCTTCTTCATGGACTCGTTCTTCTTCCTAGCGAGATTTCAGGCAAGATGACCGCTACCCTTGATCTCACTACTATCATTGCTATGCTAGTTGCTTCGTTCTATCGCTTTGCTGCGCTACCTATCATTTGCTCTTCAAGCCTCCCAATTGCCGTGTCAGCCTCTAACCTTTTCACCCTTCCTAGCAAACCGTTGTTTGGCTATGTTACCGCTTTCCTCAGCCCCTCTTATAGCGTTGCTAGTTGCAGGTGAAGTTGAAGAATGCCCCATGATGGACAGGATTATGGTTGGGATATCACAATATCTCTTATTTAATTAATGCATCTATATACTTGGTAAAGGGTGGAAGACTCGGCCTTATGCCTGGTGTTTTGTTCCACTCTTGCCGCCCTAGTTTCTATCATATTGGTGTTATGTTCCCGGATTTTGCGTTCCTTACGCGTTTGGGTGATTTATGGGACCCCCTTGACAGCTCGCTTTGAATAAAACTCCCCCAGCAAGGCCCAACCTTGGTTTTACCATTTTCCTCACCTAGCCCTTTTTCCCTTGGGTTTCCAGAGCCCGAGGGTCATCTTTATTTTAGCCCCCCCCCCCGGGCCAGTGCTCCTTCGAGTGTTGGTCCGAATTGAGCTGCCTGCGGGGCCACCTCGGGGAAACTCGAAGTCTGGTTTTACTCGTAGCTAGTCTCATCCGGTGTTGCCCTGAGAACGAGATATGTGCAGCTCCTATCGGGATTTGTCGGCACATCGGCCAGCTTTGCTGGTCTTGTTTTATCATTGTCGAAATGTCTTGCAAACCGGGATTCCGAGTCTGATCGGGTCTTCCTGGGAGAAGGTATATCCTTCGTTGATTGCGAGAGCTTATCATGGGCTAAGTTGGGACACCCCTGTAGGGTATAAACTTTCGAAAGCCGTGCCCGCGGTTATGTGGCAAATGGGAATTTGTTAATGTCCGGTTGTAGATAACTTGACACCAGATACGAATTAAAACGCATCAACCGTGTGTGTAGCCGTGATGGTCTCTTTTCGGCGGAGTCCGGGAAGTGAACACGGTTTTGGGTTATGATTGACGTAAGTAGGAGTTCAGGATCACTTCTTGATCATTGCTAGCTTCACGACCGTTCCACTTGCTCTCTTCTCGCTCTTATTTGCGTATGTTAGCCACCATATATGCTTAGTCGCTGCTGCAACCTCACCACTTTACCCCTTCCTTACCCTTTAAGCTTTGCTAGTCTTGATACCCATGGTAATGGGATTATTGAGTCCTCGTGGCTCACAGATTACTACAACAACAGTTGCAGGTATAGGTTATGCGATGATCTTGATGCGAGAGTGATGTTTGCTTGTTTTGGAGTTCTTCTTCTGCTTCTTCTTCGATTAAGGGATAGGTTCCAGGTCGGCAGCCTGGGCTAGCAGGGTGGATGTCGTTTGAGTTTTTGCTTGCGTTTCACCCGTAGTCGGATGATGCTCTTATGTATTGTGATGTTGTATTCGTGTGGCATTGTATGCCTCTTGTATGTATCCCCATCTATTATGTAATGTTGATGTAATGATATCCACCTTGCAAAAGCGTTTCAATATGCGGTTCTATCCTTGGTGAGACCTTCGAGTCTCTTGAGGATAGTATCGTATATTGGGCGTGACAAGTTGGTATCAGAGCCTCGACCGACCATAGAAGCCCCTTTGGTTGTTGGCTGTTGTTGAGTCTAAAAGAAAACTATTTTGAGTCTTAGGATTAAATATATCGGAGAGCAGGATTCTTTTTACTCCTCAGTCCCTTCCTCGCTCTGGTGAGGTCTCCTGACATAGATGTTTTGACTTTCCTCTCCTCAAATTTCACTAAAAAAATTAGGATCACGCGGGTATCTTGGAATCGTTCCGATGGTTTTGTGACGAGAACATTGTTCTTGGTGCCTCCTGTCTTTTTTGTGGCAGTATCCCGGGGAGTTGAGCTCTGAGGTGTTGTTGTCACAATTTTATCGTTGCAGTTCTGGAATACCTGAGTTTTGCCGACATCGAAAATCTCTTTTATGCAGTTGTTGGTGAGATAACCTCGACGCCACCCAGTATTGGGGTGGGAGTTCGGGAGTATTGCCATAGCTCGTATAACGGATGCTTTTCGAAGGTTGAGGTACACGATTTCCGAAGTTTCTTGGTTATGTGTTGACGGATGGATACAGCTTGGATGTAGGGCTTGTTAGTTTTGGGTGAGATATATATTGCTTCCCCTGTATCCCCAACACCATATTGCATAGCCAGAAAGTTTTGGGAGTTTTATAGGTGGGAATTCAAGTAGCTCCTAGAATATCTTTCCGACAGATGCATGATATGAGATTGGGGTTCGACGTCTAGTGGTCCGCCTGTCCACGGTCGTTTTTATAGTGGTCTCGTTGTGTCTTAAAGAGCCCTTGGCTTTGCCGGTTCGGGGACACTTCGTATGTCATGTGCACTGCCTTGTACATGATGGTGCTGTACGATCGAGCCCGTGTGGGCCCCACCACGAAAACTTCGGATGAAATCTCTATCATATGTTTGTTCCGGCTTATTCTGCAAGCCAAATCCTTTGTTTTGTTTTGAATTCTGGTAATCGAGTTGCTTCAAAGTCAAATGTTGAATCCATACCTTTCCAAAATGGCGTTCTCATATTTCTATGAGAGTGCTAATCCTTTGGATCATTGAGGTTGTCATGTTAATTTTTTTTCAACCGGTGCGTTTCTCTTCGAGATGATCCCATCATTCTCCCCATCTGCAAGATGAATTCTAAGTTTTCTCAACGGTGTTTGTTTCGTTCATCCCAAGTTTCCTTTGTTTTCCCGCCCTCCCACCCTTTTTCTTCACGGACTCAGATTTCTTAATCATGTATCCTTTTATTTGTGGGAAGTCTCTTCATTATTTTCTCTCGATGTTCTTATCCGGTGATTTCCCATGAAGATGCTCAACAATTTCAAGTTCATCGTCCTTCATTGTTGTTTCTTCCCCAGTGGATCCAATTCAAGCTTTCGATAATCATCATATTCTTTTCCTCGTTTCAAATGTTTTTCCATGTCGGTGCACCTCTTAATTGTTCACCTCTCTCTATTCTTATCCGGAGTGCTCAAGATATCTCAGAAGAATCATGTTTCCATTCTTAATCTGTTCGAGTTACTTCAAGGTTTTTCTCTCATTCAAGCTATTTAATTCTACCGGTGCAATATCTATTTCAATCAATCCTTCAATGATGGTTTTTTCAAGTGGGCCCTAACCCGCAGGTCTTTTCCCAGGATCTTACCTGACTCTTCTAATTATTCCCGGAGCTATTCCCAAATTCTTTTCAAAGTTTGACGTAAGAATGAATTTTCATCAGTCACATGCCTTCTCCAAGGGCATTTTCAAATTCTTTTCATCTTTGGCTCAACATTTCCTCTTCTAATTCTCCCGGAGTATCTCAACAATTCATGGTGGTTCTCATCATCATTCTCAACATTTGAAGACCGAAGAAGGATTTCTCTTAAATCTTGCTCCATTCTCTCGAAGATTCATGGTTCTAGCTTCATGCCATCCTCATAATTGTTTTTAATTGTGAAAATTCTTTTCTTACCATCCGAAGCATTTCATGAGTTGTTTCCATTTCTTTCCTCCGAAGGCCATCATGTCATAATTCTTCATTCTCAGCGTGTAGCTATCGTTCTCCGAATCTTACTGGTGAATCGTTCAGATACCCTCTAGTCAGTTCGTGAACTCTTCGTTCTCATGTATCTAAATCGCCTCAAGTATCTTCATTCGTTTTCCCATTCTTCCCGGTGATTTGTGCCTTTGCTACTTTCATTTTCAATTTTTACGGTGGTTCGTTCAAGATTTCACTTCCTTTGTTATCATATCAATTCATTCGTTGTTTTCAAATCCCACTGGTGGTTCCATCAATACCTTCTCAAGTTTACGCTATATCTTTCTTAATCCTTTCTACGAGAATAAGTAGTATGCCAAATCCATTGCTTGTCATCAATTTAATTGATGAAGGATAAGCATACAATAAATCTTATTCTTATTTCCTCGAGGTGATTCAATTCTTTTTACAGAGATTATTCATGATGAATAAATTCTTGATTACAAGTGATTCATCTTTCTTTCCGGAGTTGGTCATCATATCACATTCTCGGTTCGAGAGGCTTCATCTTTCTTTTCGGAATTCCAAGCTCTCTCAATTATCTCGTCGCGAAGCTCCATCTAAATCATTGCAAGGGTTCACCTTGTGTTTTAAACCTCTCTTTCTTTCTATCATCCTTTTATTACTGGAGTTCTTCATGGAGGCTCTACATGATGGTTCATCAAGGATTCTTTTCATTCTTCAATTGTTCTTCAGGATTTCTCTCGAAGTTATGATCTGCTAAGCTATACTCTAAAATAAACATGGTGATCAACACATGTTTTGTTTTGAGGCGTTCAATTATTCTTCTTATTGCATTCCAAAGTGCAATTATTTCTACCTTAGCTTTTGAGGTGGTGTTATATCATTCTTGGCAATTTCCATTCAGGTGTCGCAATTCACATGTTGTCTAGAATGAGGTATTTTAAATCCATCAATCTCTTCTTTGGAGTTATCTTGGTATAGATTTCACCTAAAGCCTTCCCTAAGGAATGTTGCTATTTGTGGTGCTTATCAATGATCCGAGTTTTCTCCTATCCTCTCGGTGAAAGAAGTTTTCATCTCTTCTTTGATCTCAAACAAGCAATTGTTTTTCGTTAGTGGCAGAATTTCACCTCAAGTGTTGAGATGTTTCCATAAGCCCACTACAAGCTTATTCTTTTCGTTGTTGGTTTTCCAACAACTCCGTTTTAACCTTCTAGGAAGGATGCTTTCCAAGTTCATTTGTGGTAGAAGTTGGCATTTTCTTCTCCATTCTTTTATTCCAGTGATCTATCTTCTATTCTTTCTTCCGGAGGCATGGTGATGTTGCTCTCTTCACTCATCATCTCGAATTGTGAGGATCATGTTTTTCGTGCTTATCCATTTAACCGAAGTGTTGTGTCTTCTCTTCAAGTTCTTTTCATCTTATCGAGTTTTCCTTTATCTATCAGTCGGAGTGCTGCCCAAATTATATCAATCTTATTCCTTCTCTATCTAGTTTTAACCGGAGGGGTTTCAATATCTATCTTATCACTAAACCTCTTGGTACTCGTCGTATCCCTTGTTCCTCTTTTCTAACGGAGTGTTTTAAACTATGTTCATCTTCGTTGTTTTCTTTCTTTCATATTGCTCAACCTCTCAAGGTTCATGGTTTCACTCATTCGTCAAAGAAGCAACTTAGCTTTACCTCTTCTCTTCCTCTTCTGTTTCTCTCCAGTGCCATCCTAGATCTCGGGACGAGATCCTCTGGTAGTGGTGGAGTGTTGTAACGCCCCGGATACAACTTTCCATATTCGTAACTCCAACTCTTGCCTTTTCCGGAGATGCGATTTGATATTTCCTTCGTGGTTGGGTTTTTGTCTGTTGTTTTGCATTTTGTTCTTGTTATGCATCTCGTCTCATGTCATCATTCGCATTGCATCGGCATCGTTTTCATAAAACTCGTTCCCATTCGTAGTTGCCGCGTTCCCCTTGCCTTCTTTATCCCTTTCGAGACCAACCGTTCATTGTTGTCCGACTGTTTGACCCTCTTTGCATAGTGCATCGACCCCTCGAGCGCATCCGGAAGTTGTCCCGAACCCGACCCAGGATGTCGTCACCGTTGGGTCCGCATCATCCCCAAACATCTATAAAACATCTGCGTTTATTTGTTGGACTCTCCTAAGCTATCTTTACTCGACCCTCCGATTTAATCGGAGGGTCCAAATCTAACCTAAACCATATCCTTTCCCTATATATAAGCTACTCATTCCAAATCGGGTCAAACCTAGACCCTAGGCAGACCAACTCCCTCCAATCCCGCAGTCGCCGCCGCTCTCTCCTTGCAATCCGCGCGTACCCAGTCCCCTGCCTCCACTTGGCCAGATCCACCAGCCAAACCCCACTTGATCTGGACCGCCAGATCTCAGATCCGACGGCCCAGAGAGCCTCCCGTAGCCCCGCGGTTCCTGCAGATCCCACCGCCAGCAGCCCCGATCTGGATCGAGGCAACCCCGTCCGCCCCGCCGCGCCGGCCGGTGAGCCAACGACGTCGAGCTCGACCAGCAGCAACCAGGAGCTCGAGCTCCTTCTCCCAAGCCTGCGCGCCCAAGGAAACGCGTGAGGTTGTGCCTCCTCCTCCCGCTTGTCACCTCGTCGGAGCTCCTTCCTCGATGCCGAGCTCACCAAGCCCCGGCATCGCTCCTCCTCTACGTGCCCCGTCTTCCTCGTCGACCAGGACCGGCCTCGTCCCTCTCTCTGTCCCTTCGTTCTCCTCCTTCTGTCTCTCTCGCTCTCTCAAATTCTCTCTCTCTCGCCAGGTACAGGAGCAATAGGAGGTCGCCCCTGCTATCATGAGCACCATTTCGTGCCGTCGAGCCTCGCCAAGTCCTCCCCTGCACCCAGATCCGCGCCCCTCCATTCCCTGCGCCGCCAAGTCCCTCGCCGAAGCGCTCGTCCCCAATTTCCATGCCTCTGCTTCCCCTGCATCGCCCCCTATCTTCTCCCTCATCCTCATTCGAGCAGAGGACGACCGCACGCTGCCGCCGCGCGTTGACCCGCGCCTGGGTCGCGTCCAGCACGCCAAGGCCCAGCGCGTCTCCAGCCGGCCTGCCCGGCCTCCTCTTCCTCAACTGGGCCTTGGCCCATGGTGAGAAACCCCCCAGCCCTCCTCTCTGTTGGCCCAGCAGTGCAGCAAGATTCGGCCTGTGTCTGTTTTTTTACAGATCTGTGATTTTAGCATTATCCAATGATTTACAGATTTGCAGAAAAACCCTCATGCTTCATGCATTTAATAACTCATGAACCGTGCATCGGATTAAAATGTTGTAAACATGTAAAATGCTTAGTTTTTCATCTAGTTTCATAATATGCTGTTTTCATCCATGTTTAAGATGTTTAAAAATGTTGTTTGTTTAAATTTTCTCAAATGCCATGTTAAAATGATTTATTTCATAACTAAATAACCGTAGCTCCGTTTTAAATAAACTTTATATGTAAATGGGGTGGAAAAATGCCTAGTTTAACATGGTGGGATTTATTTTCCTGTTTAACAACAATAAATATGTTTTAGGGCAGAACAGTACCAAAACTAAAATATGGATATGAGGATTTTCCGGAATTGTTGTTGTTGTTTCCGGCTTCATTTAGACTTGCCTAGATAGGTAGTTTTCATATGTTTCACCTCTTGCCATGTTTAACAACATTTAATATTGTTGTGTACCTAAACGAGAGAGAACTAAATAAATCGAATGTGGTGTTTCGTCAATATGCAACTTGTTGCATATTGAGCTCCACTTAACTTGTAATGTAGTTTGTGCATATTGTCATGCCATGCCTCATTAAACCGGACATGCATCATACTTGTTTGTGCATCATGACATGTTTATGCTTGCATGTTTACCATGTTGTTTGCTTCTTTCCGGTTTGATTCTCTCGTTAGCTTCGGTTTCGTTCCGGAGTTGTGAGGATTCGTTCGACTACTCTCGTTCGTCTTCTTCATGGACTCGTTCTTCTTCCTAGCGGGATTTCAGGCAAGATGACCGCTACCCTGGATCTCACTACTATCATTGCTATGCTAGTTGCTTCGTTCTATCGCTTTGCTGTGCTACCTATCATTTGCTCTTCAAGCCTCCCAATTGCCATGTCAGCCTCTAACCTTTTCACCCTTCCTAGCAAACCGTTGTTTGGCTATGTTACCGTTTTGCTCAGCCCCTCTTATAGCGTTGCTAGTTGCAGGTGAAGTTGAAGATTGCCCCATGATGGACAGGATTATGGTTGGGATATCACAATATCTTATTTAATTAATGCATCTATATACTTGGTAAAGGGTGGAAGACTCGGCCTTACGCCTGGTGTTTTGTTCCACTCTTGCCGCCCTAGTTTCTGTCATATCGGTGTTATGTTACCGGATTTTGGGTTCCTTACGCGGTCGGGTGATTTATGGGACCCCCTTGACAGTTCGCTTTGAATAAAACTCCTTCAGCAAGGCCCAACCTTGGTTTTACCATTTGCCTCACCTAGCCCTTTTTCCCTTGGGTTTCTGGAACACGAGGGTCATCTTTATTTTAGCCCCCCCCCCCCCGGGCCAGTGCTCCTTCGAGTGTTGGTCCGAAACGAGCTGCCTGTGGGGCCACCTCGGGGAAACTCGAAGTCTGTTTTACTCGTAGCTAGTCTCATCTGGTGTTGCCCTGAGAACAAGATACGTGCAGCTCCTATCGGGTTTTGTCGGCACATCGGGCGGCTTTGTTGGTCTTGTTTTACCATTGTCGAAATGTCTTGTAAACCGGGATTCCGAGTCTGATCGGGTCTTCCTGGGAGAAGGTATATCCTTCGTTGATCGCGAGAGCTTATCATGGGCTAAGTTGGGACACCCCTGCAGGGTATAAACTTTTGAAAGCCGTGCCCACGGTTATGTGGCAGATGGGAATTTGTTATTGTCCGGTTGTAGATAACTTGACACCAGATATGAATTAAAACACATCAACCGCGTGTGTAGCCGTGATGGTCTCTTTTCGGCGGAGTCCAGGAAGTGAACACGGTTTTGGGTTATGATTGACGTAAGTAGGAGTTCAGGATCACTTCTTGATCATTGCTAGCTTCACGACCGTTCCGCTTGCTCTCTTCTCGCTCTTATTTGCGTATGTTAGCCACCATATATGCTTAGTCGCTGCTGCAACCTCACCACTTTACCCCTTCCTTACCCTTTAAGCTTTGCTAGTCTTGATACCCATGGTAATGGGATTGCTGAGTCCTCGTGGCTCACAGATTACTACAACAACAGTTGCAGGTACAGGTTATGCGATGATCTTGATGCGAGAGCGATGTTTGCTTGTTTTGGAGTTCTTCTTCTGCTTCTTCTTCGATCAGGGGATAGGTTCCAGGTCGGCAGCCTGGGCTAGCAGGGTGGATGTCGTTTGAGTTTCTGTTTGTGTTTCACCCATAGTCGGATGATGCTCTTATGTATTGTGATGTTGTATTCGTGTGGCATTGTATGCCTCTTGTATGTATACCCATCTATTATGTAATGTTGATGTAATGATATCCACCTTGCAAAAGCGTTTCAATATGCGGTTCTATCCTTGGTGGGACCTTCGAGTCTCTTTAGGATAGTATCACATATTGGGCGTGACAATATTAAACTTGGAAAAATTAAACTCATGAGACTCATCACCAAGGCGAACACTGACAGTTTGTTTAAGACAATCTATAGTAGCATTGACAGTGTTCAAGAAAGGTCTACCAAAAATAATGGGACAAAAGTCATCTTGTGCGGAACCAAGAACTAGAAAATTGGTAGGGTATTTTAGTTTCCCACACAAGACTTCAACATCTCTAACAGTCCCAAGTGGTGTGATGGTGTCTCTATTAGCTAGTTTAATAGTGACATCTATGTCTTCTATTTCAGCGGGTGCTATGTCATTCATAATTTCTTGATATAAGGTAAAAGGAATAGCACTCACACTAGCACCCAAGTCACATAAACCATGATAACAATGGTCTCCTATTTTAACTGAGACATCAGGCATGCCAATAACAGGTCTATGTTTATCTTTTTCATCGAGTTTGGCAATTCTAGCAGCTTCATCACAGAAGTAAATAACATGCCCATCAATATTTTTTTACCAGGAGATCTTTAACCATAGCAACACTAGGTTCTACTTTAATTTGTTTAGCAGGTTTAGGTGCTCTAATGTAACTTTTATTGACACGGTTGAAACCTTGGCATGTTCCTTTATCCTATCAGGGAAAGGTGATTTTTCAATGTAAGCAGTAGGAACAACTGGGTCAACATTGTAGTTTCGTCTTTAGTTATGACATGTTCTTTAATTTCGTATTTAATAGGTGGATGATATTTAAACCACTTCTCCTTAGGAAGATCAACATGAGTAGCAAATGATTCACATAAAGAGGCTACTATCTCAGAGTCAAGTCCATATTTAGTGCTAAACTTCTGAAAAACAATCGGTATTCATAAAGGATTTAACACAGTAGAATTCAAGCTTACTACCTGACTCTTTACCTTCTCGAGTTCCCAATCTTCAAAGTTGCATTTAATTATTTCTAAAATATCCCACCAAAATTCAATAGTCTTCTTCATAAAAGAACCAGTACAAGAAGTATCGAGCATGGATTGATCATCATGAGAAAGCCGAGCATAAAAATTCTGAATGATAATTTCTCTTGAGAGCTCATGATTGGGGCATGAATATAACATTGACTTAAGCCTCCCCCAAGCTAGAGAGATACTTTCTCCTTCATGGGGCCAAAAATTATATATATAATTCCAATCACGATGAACTAGATGCATAGGATAATTGTTTTGGTGAAATTCGAATTTCAATCGATTCCAGTTCCAAGATCCAATATCATCGCATAGCCTATACCATGCCAATGCCTTTACCTTAAAATATAAAGGGAAAACCTTATTCTTAGCTTCATCTCCAGGAAAACTTTCAAGCTTAAATAATCCACAAATTTCATCCACATATATCAAGTGTGTATCAGGATGTTCGGTTTCATCTCCTGCATAAGGATTAGCTAGCAGTTGTTCTACCATACCCGAAGGAATTTCATAACCAATATTTTTAGTAGGTGTAGTAGGTTGAGGGGCAACTAATTGTGGTTATGGTCGAGGTGAAGATACCCCAAACAAACCCCTCAAAGGATGATTATCCATAGTAACAAGTGACAATAAATTTCAGCATGTAGTAATAACTTTCCCTTACCAATTTCCACTTACCAAGAGTGCTTAACTCCTTGGCAACGACGCCAGAAAAGAGCCTTGATGACCCACAAGTATAGGGGATCAACCATAGTCCTTCTGATAAGTAAGAGTGTTGAACCCAACAAGGAGCAGAAGGAAATGACAAGCGGTTTTCAGCAAGGTAATGTCTGCAAGTACTGAAATTGTCGGTACCAAGTTCTTTGATAGCAAGATAATTTGTAGCAAGCAAGTAAAGGTAATGGTAACAAAATTGCAGCAAGGTAGCCCAATCCTTTTGAGGCAAAGGAAAGGCCAAAACGGTCTCCTATAATAAGCAAAGCGTTCTTGACGGTACACGGGAATTTCATCATATCACTTTCATCATGTTAGCTTGATTCGTGTTCGCCACTTTGATAATTTGATATGTGGGTGGATCGGTGCTTAGGTGCTGTTCTTAGTTGAACAAACCTCCTGCTTATGGTTAACCCCCTCGCAAGCATCAACAACTACGAGAAATTAATATAAAATCTAACCATAGCATTAAACTTTTGGATCCAAATCGATCCCTTATGAAGTAGTGCATAAACTAGGGTTTAAGCTTCTGTTACTCTAGCAACCCATCATCTATTAACTACTCCACAATGCATTCCCTTAGGCCCAAATATGGTGAAGTTTCATGTAGTCGGCGTTCACATGACACCACTAAGGGAATCACAACATACATATCATCAAAATATCGAACACATATCAAGTTCACATGATTACTTGCAATGTGATTTCTCCCGTGACCTCAAGAACAAAAGTAACTACTCATAAATGATAATCATGCTCAAGATCAGAGGGGTATTAAATAGCATAATGGATCTGAACATATAATCTTCCACCAAATAAACCATATAGTAATCAACTACAAGATGTAATCAACACTACTAGTCACCCACAAGTATCAATCTACGGTTCCAGTAGAAAGATTGAACACAAGAGATGAACCAGGGTTTGAGACGAGATGGTGTTGTTGAAGATTTGATGGAGATGGACCTCCCAAAGACGGGAGAGTTGTTGGTGATGACGATGATGATGATTTCCCCCTCCGGGAGGAAAGTTCCCCCGACGGAATCGCTCCGCCGGAGGGAAAAGTGCTCCTGCCCAAGTTCCGCCTTGAGACAGCGGTGCTTCATCCTGAAAGTCCTCTCCTTATTTCTTTTTCTAGGTCAAAAGGACTTATATACCAGAAGAGGGGCACCGGAGGTGCGCCGAGAAGGGCACAACCCACCAAGGCACGCCTGGGCTCCCTGGCGCGCCCAGGTGGGTTGTGCCCACCTGGTGGGCCCCTATGATAGTTACTTGATCCAATAATTCTTAAATAATCCATAAAAATCTCCTTGAAGTTTCAACCTATTTGGAGTTGTGCTGAATAGCTAGTTGTGATGTGCTTTTTTAGGTCCAGAATTCCAGCTGTCGGTATTCTCCCTCTTTGTGTAAACCTTGCATATTATGAGAGAAAAGGCATTAGAATTACTCCCAAAAGCATTATTATGCATTAAAACATTATAAATAACAATAGGAAAACATGATGCAAAATGGATGTATAACTACTTTGCAATAGAAGACTTGGTAGTTTAATCTTGTCCACCTTACTACTGAACTGGTTCACCGAAATGAGTTTCGTATACTACATGTTGAACATGTTACGTGTCTCTTGTTTCTTCTTTTAGAATACTGACAAAATATTGGGGAAGAGTACCTTATTAAGCAATGGTAAAGGAAGTACTACATATAAGGTTCAGGATAGTGAGACATCCTTGTTGGTCTCCAATAAAGCTGATAAAACAGCTAAGGAAAACTATCTTGAAGACAGTGAGACAACCCCAAAGTCATGTCTTGATGTAGTGCTCGAGTTACTGGCCACTACCACTGGCATAAGCTCTTCGAACACACTGTCTAAATCATGTGGGTTTCTTGAGTCTCAACTACAAGCTGAAAGACATCGATCAGTTGTGCTGCGATAAGAAGCCGAAGGACTGAGGAAGTCCCTGGAGAATTCCGATGCATACTTTCTGGTGCAACAGCAAGCATTGGAGGATTTTAGTGCCAAACAGGAGAAAGCTAATAAGCTTGCTAAGCTTATTGCCAGCATGGTGGATACCCAGGATAACATTTCTTGAGCTCTTCTAAAGTTGTTTCAGTTATAGACTTGTTTTGTTGCCACGTTTATTTGCACTGGTGGCCAATTTAGACACCTAGTGTATGTAATATGCTGCTCTGTTACCTATATTTGCACTAGTGGCAAACTTTCATGCCCAGTGGATGTGATATGTGTAATAGCCGTAATAGCCTAGCATAAGTTGCTTGCTTATTTATTTCTGCGGTTTGCTAGTGGCCAAATAACCTATTTTCTAAAACTAGGCCACAATAATCATGGGAACATATAGGCCTATTTCTCTTACTAGTATGGGCCTAAAGTTTCTCTCTAAAATGGCAGCTAATAGGTTTCAAGAGGTGATCCTGTAGTGCATTCACAAGAACCAATATGGATTTATTAAGAGTAGAACCATTCAGGATTGCTTAGGTTGGACATTTGAGTACCTACATCAGCGTCATCAATCTAGGAGGGCAATTGTTATCCTTAAGTTGGATTTTGAAAAAGCTTTCGACTCATTGGAACATGAAGCTATTTTTCAAATTCTCAGGCACAAAGGGTTTAATGAGAAATGGATTCTTTGGATGAAGCAACTGCTTGCCACTGGTACCTCTTCAGTTCTTCTTAATGGTGTCCCTGGGAGGAAATTTGTCTGCAAAAAGGGGGTCAGGCAGGGGGGTCCTGTCTCCCCACTTCTATTTGTTATAGTTGCTGATCTTTTGCAAACAGTTATCAATGACATGTTCAGAAGAGGAATTCTACACTTGCCTATCCCTTGTCATGACCAGGATTACCCTGTGATTCAATATGCAGATGATACCCTCATTACCTTACCTGCTGATAGGACACACCTTCTGGCTTTGAAAGATATGCTCCATGTATTTGCTCAGTCCACTAGCATTGATGTCAACTATCATAAATCCTTTCTCATCCCCATAAATGTTGATCCTGTTGTGTTGAGTGATCTGGCTGTTGCTTTTGGTTGCCAAGTAGGGAAAATGCCTTTCACTTACCTTGGGCTGCCAGTAGGCACCACAAGGCCCAAAATGGTGGATTTTATGCCACTTGTGGACTGCATAGAGAGAAGAATGACATCTAGCTCTTCTTTCCTCAATCAAGGGGAGAGGCTTCAATTTTTCAACTCTGCTTTATCTTCCATGCCCATCTTCTTTATATGCAGTTTAGCTATTCCTGCAGGAATCCTTAAGCAGTTGGAGAGAATCCAGAGGCAGTGTTTATGGAGAAAGCATAGGGATGAACTAGCCCCCTCCCTTGCCGCTTGGGAGCTTATTTGCAGACCAAAAAATAGGGGTGGACTTGGTATCCTCAATCTTGGGGTGCAGATTATTTCCTTGCTCCTAAAACATGCTAGTAACTTCCTCAATAGGCAGGGTATTCCATGGGTGTCCCTCATTTGGGACTCTTATTACCATGGTAGAGTGCCCCAAGGAGCATCTGCTTGTGGCTCTTTCTAGAGGAAGGATATTTTCAAGGTTATGCTGAGTTTTAGTGAATGCTCTTGGGTTCAGATTAATGAGGGAGACACTGCTCTCTTCTGGTCAGACAACTGGAATCTTGGTGATGAGGTCTCTTCTCTCCAATCAAGGTTTCCTAGATTATTTTCATATGTTAAGGACCCATGGATTTTGGTCAAAGAGTTTTTCTGTTCTCGGGATATTCTTCGGCATTTTCATCTACCTTTGTCTGCTCAGGCATTTCAGGAGTTGGGTTTGATTCAATCTCTAATGGGTTCTCACAGCAGAGCATCTGGCTCTAAGGATGTGTGGTTTTGGCAGAACTCCACCAAGCAGTACAGGGCCAAGATGTTTTACTCCCTCACTTTCCAGTCTAAAACCTTTAACCCTTTGCTCTGTTGGATATGGAAATCTTCATGTACCATCAAGATTAAGGTTTTTGCTTGGATGCTCATCATGGACAGGCTGAATACAAAGGATATGGTGGAAAGAAGGCATTGGCACATGGAGGATGGAGTGCATTGTAGACTCTGCCCCTTGAAGGCCAGAGAGACCAGGGATCATCTTTTTTTCAACTGCAATTTCAGTGTTCGAGTCTGGAATTACCTACATATTGATTGGTCTTCTGGAGACTCAATGTCTGATTTGCTTATTCGGGCTAGGAATTCCTTTGATAAACCTTTTTTCTCTGAAGTGGTGTTCACTGAATGTTGGAATATCTGGATCATTAGGAATGCCAAAGTCTTCAGAAATGAGAGGGCCATCTTTAATAAGTGGAGAGGTGCCTTTAGGCATGATATCTCTTTGTTGCAATACAGGATAAAATCTGCTTACAAGGATGACCTTCTCAAGTGGATTTCTTTCCTTCCCCCTTAAGGTTTAGTGTAGTATGGCATTTCTGCCCCCCTCCCCTTGTAATCTAGTTTATTGTAGCCTAGTTTCTGCTTTTTGATTACCACTTGTAATCACTTTGTTGTACTTGTTTCTTCTAAGAAATAAAGTTTTGCAATGCTGTGGGGGTGTTACCCCATAGTTCCCAGTCAAAAAAATCATGGGAACATATGGACCGTTGTAACCATGGTCCTGCTACCTATTGTAGTGACCATGGGCCTCCTACAGGCCATAGGATCCATGGGCCTTATACGACCATAAAATCAATGAGGCTTCTACGGGCCGTAGAATCATTGGGCCTTCTGGTCGTATGATCAATTGGCCAGACATGGTCCATACTATTCATGGACCAATAACAGATCTCAATATGGGCGGGCTAGAGTGGGTATTGTCTGTTTATGGGCTGACCATAACGGGTTGTTAATAGGCCGATATTTATAACGGGCTTAACTATAACGACATGCATAATGGGTCATTCATGGGCCGTATTTGATGACGCTATGAAAATGGCCCATCGGATTAATGGGCCACAAATGGGCCAACTCTAACCACAGGCTGAATTTGGCCTACAAGTGGAACAGGCGAGTAACAGACTATAAGTAATCAAATATTGAAAATGAGCCCAAGAATAAATGGGCCCTAGAAGGCCGAAAGATAACACGGGTTGTAAACGGCCCAACGGAATAATGGGCCGTTAATGGGTATAAAGCGATACACTCTACATTATGGGCCAGTTTCACCATGGGGCGTTAATGGGCCCGGAGTTACAAAGGGCCGCATATGGGCCATAAGACGTCATGGGCCATATATGGGCCGAAAGTTACAATGGGCTAGAATCATATTGGATCTCCCAGATGACGCTACTGGGCCTAATTCGGATAGGCCATAACGGGTCGTGAGTTAGCGGGCTGTAAATGGGCTATATGCTAACAGTCTATTAATAGGCTTTCTGTGGGCTGGGCCGCTACCTTTTGACCAAGTCAACGAGCCGGCCTTTTGACCTGAATGGGCCACTCTTGGGTTGAGCCACGTGTCGACGTATCATAGGCGTGTTCCGTCCATTCGCTGGATGCCATCTGGTCCAATGCTGAGCTGACACGTGGATCCTCCAGTGAATCAGAATTTTAAACATGGAAAATCCCCATTGGCCCGGGTTGTTAACGGGTTATCGGATCCAAGCTGGAACACGATAGCATAACGGTGACCCGTTGCGGTGGATGCCACGTGTCGGTTACCCTTGACAAAAGCACTTCCATGACGCGACATTTATCGTCATGGAAGTGGACACTTTCGTGATGATAATTTGAGTATTGTCATGGAACACTTCTACGACAGCACAGGTATGACTATCCCAATTCTGTCATAAAATCGCCATGGATGTACATGCATGACAGAAAACGTGACCTACTCTTACAAACATGTATCATTAAGGAAGTGTATTTTTTGTAATGATGGATGGTTGCGTGCATCAGAACTAGTGGCAACAGTGGACGGTGCAGCGGCAGATTTATCAACTGGCGGCTCATGAATATCTGCATTAGCGAGTGTCGACAGCTTCGAGTGAATGCGTTCAAGTGGGTCTTTAGTACTGAGATTGGTCGAGCATGAAGTAGTCTTCTTTACCCTATAGAATATGTAGAACGAGTAGACAACCATTAGAAATAACACGTTAAGGGGAAAATGTTGAGATGCAGGAACAAGTAATTGCCATGTAAATCAACTTCAAATGTCATGTGTGATATGCCAGAGTTTCCATTTGAAACAAAGCATGAAATTGGTATACAAGTTGTACAATGGTTGCCATGTGTCAAACCTACCAGTTGCCATGATAATCAAGAGTTGCCATGTGTTGAAGTTGGAAGTTGCCTGGACAAGAAAGAGTTGAAATCTGTCAAAGTTTAGCAGTTGCCATGCGGGTGAAAGAGCAATCATGCCCTTACATCATGTTTTGATGTTGATGACAATATACATGTAGGGGACTAACAATGGTTGTTAAGTAAATCTCAGGTGTTAGTCCCCGGTTCATCGAAGTGTGTGGATCAAGAGCATACAAAGTGATTTTACTCAAGGATGAAGCATAAAAAATGATTTCATATTTGTTTTCTTGAGTATAAGATCCCGCACTATTAAGAGGGGATCGATAGGGTTAGTTAAAGGCTTGCTCTTGCCACAAACCTCATTGCCATACATGCACATGCTAAAACCTTCATGTTTCTGTCTCTTGGCTGCCGGATGTTCGGGTTTCAAGCCGGATGTCCAGGCCTCGCGCCGGATGTCCGGGCCTCGCGCCGGATATCCGGCCTACTTGCCGGATATCTGGGCCTAGCCATCCAGAGAACACGTTTGTGTTGTGCTGCATGACGGATATCCGGGTATTTCCCCGGATGTCCGGGCCTTCCTGATACGCCGGATGTCCGGGCCCTCCCGGATGTCCGACCTCCACTACCCGTAGAATATCTGAGGTTTTGTAACCTGTTAGTGATCACGCCAAATGTCCGCCCATCTGCCGGATATCCTGGCCTTCCTGATATGTCGGATGTCCGGCCCCTCTGTCTTCTGTTCTGATTCTGTTTTTGTTCCTCGAACCTTGCGAGGCCGGATGTCCGACCCCTAGCCCAGATGTCCGGGTTGCCCATTCGCTTACACTACAACGGCCATAATTGTGCTCACACTATATATATAGCCCTTCTTCTCCACGGGATAGGGCTGACCACTCACTTTGAACAAACCCTAGAACACATTTCACTCTCTCTCTCACTCCTCCACACCAAATCTTAGATCCCCAAGGGATTTGAGAGCATTTGAGAGAAGTTGTCCAATCAAGTGATAGATCCACTCCTACTCCTTCTTTGCACCAAAGGAATTCGTGATTTGAGCAAGTCTTGAGCTTTTCTCCATCGTTCTTGTTACTCTTGGAGGTTGGAGACTCCTAGGCGGTAGGAGTCTTTCGGAGAGGAATCGACCTTTGTGATTACCTCCGGAAAAGTTTGTGAGGGTTTGGAGACCACCCCAAGGTCTAGCACTAGTGGTTGAGAAATGTCTGTGTGGTGTTGTCTCAAAGGGAGAATAGGGTGAGCCTTCGTGGCGTTGGTGTGCCTTCGTGGTAACATCCACCTCTCTAACGGTGACGTAGCTTCCCTCCAAAGAAGTGAACATCGGCATACATCCTCGTCTCCCAGAGTTGTGGTTATTCCTAACCCTAACTCTCTACTTGTGGTTACTTGTCTCTTAGCACTTACTTATATCATATTGTGCTTGCTCACTTACATACTCGTGTTACTTGCTTAGCACTTAGTAATACACTTGCAATTGTTAGGCTCACTTTCATATTCCGCATTATTGCCTAAAATTGCTAAGTAATAATTAAAATTTGTAATTGTACCTATTCACCCTCCCCCCCCCCTCTAGGTCCATCTCGATCCACTCAATTGGTATCAGATCCTCGTGCTATTCTTGTGAATTAACCGTCCTACAGCGAGATGAACCCCGATGGGACTCCCCTTGTTGCAGATCCGAAGGATAAAGGCGAGGCTTCTTCTGTAATCAAGTCCTTTACTTCTGAGGATCTGGAACGGTCCCTTGCTAAGAAAAAAGAGGAGCATGATGCTTCCCTTGAGGCCTTGGTACAAATGAGATTATCCACGTCGTCCATGGTGCTTGCACCACTTTCGGGTGGTGCGGCTTCGAGGCCAACTGTGCCTGCTCCGTCACTTGGTCAACAACCTCCTAGCATGATCACTCTAGTGTTCCTTGGCTTTATGCAAGACCCCAATTTGAGAAACCGAAATATAATCCTCAAGGAAAACCTCCTTTACTTGATGCCACTTCCGATTTTGCCTTGTGGAGAGTTGCTATGTAGGGTCATCTTTGATATGGAAACGATGAGATGCTAGAGATCTTGGAGTATGGTTACCATGTGGTTGATCCAAAGAATCCTATACCAAGAGAAATTTATGACAAGAATCTCAATGACACTGCAACCATGTGTATAAGGAGAGGTATGGTTGAAAAGCAAAGGAGACCGTTCATACACATCACAAGTGCCAAGGAACTATGAGAAAGTATTATAAGATCCAAGACCGGTACCTCCACCCTCCGGAGTGCTCAATATGAAATTGCCAAGGGGCAATTGCAAAACTTTTGTATGGAGAAAGGTGAAACCCCCAATCAACTCCTTGAGCGTCTCATGACTCTCACCGCTGACATTGAGTCGTGTGAGTGTGACAAGACACAAGATGGATTCAACATGACTAAGCGATTCCTTGTGGATAAGTTGCTTCATGCTCTTTCCCCATATCATCATCAAATGGTGTGGGACATAAGACAACACCATGCCTTCAAGGAAATGACTACAATGACATCATATCCACCTTCCAACTATTTGAAGAGTCAAAGGCAAATGCCACAAAACATCTTGCCATGCATGGTACTCCAACATCAAAGATCAATCTTGCATTGAAGGCCAAGCATGTATGTGAAGATGAGCAAAGTGAAGAAGAAGAAGAAGATGATGATGATGAAGATGGTGATGAGATTGAATCCGATGAGGGCCCTTCATATGAAGACATGGCTCTCTTTGTCAAGAAGTTTAGCGCAGGAAAATTCAAGGGAAGATTTCAAAAGAAGAAAGTAAGAAAATGCTACAACTGTGAAGAAACCAACCACTTCTCGAACGAGTGCCCTTATGAGAAGAGAGAGGATAAACCAAGGTTTCCCAAGACCTTTCCCAAGAAGAAGTTGCCAAATCCTTTGAACTCCAAGCTCAAGAAGAGAGATGGGAAAGCAATGGTTGCTCAAGAAGAATCCGATCCGGATGATGTTAGTGGTGTTGCCGGAGTTGCTCAAGACTCTCAAAACACTTTGAGGTTAGTGAACAAGAGTGGTGATGTGGTCACCTACAACTACATGAAAGACTACAAGGGCAACGCTCACAAGTGCCTAATGGCAAAGGCCGTGGTAGAAGATGGAGAGGACCAAAGCTCTCCTGACAAGGTCAAGGTAACCCCATGATCAAATCCTCCTCTTTTCACTCCTTCTACTCCTAGTTATGAGTATCTTGATGCGGAGGATAGTTATGAGGATGATGATCTAGATGATCCTATGCTTGCTAAACTTAATAAGTTCATGTGCTCCCTCAAAGGAAAGAAGCTCACTATGTTTCGTATGCTTATGGAGATGGTCAGTAAGCACACCATCACCATTAAGGAACTCGAAACCCTCGTCACCGAGGAAAAGGAAAAATGTGAAACCCTTGAGCGGAAAGTCCAATAGGAGAAAGCATGAAATGATGAACTATGCTTAAAAATTGGTGCAAACATTGATGTTCGTACTAAAGATCTTGCCTCCTTGAAAAAGGCTATTGACTCTTGAGAAGAGTTGATGAATGATAAAAGTAAGCTTGTGAAGTCTCATGCTTCTCTCTCTAAGGATTGTGAGCTTCTATTCGTGTCCCTCAAGACTAAGGAAGAAGAGCTCACCCTTATTACAAAGAGTTTTGAGACGCTCAAACTTACTTATCTTAAAACTCTAGCCAAGGCTTACTCTTCTCCTATTATCAATGTTGATGCTTGTACTACTAACTATAGTAGTGATCTAGCATCTATTCTTGAGGAAAATTGCTTCCTCAAGGCTCAAATCGAGAAAGGTTTCATGACATGTGCTCAAGGGAAAAAGAACCTTAATGAGGTATTGAGCCAACACAATGAGGTGTTTGCTAAAGAGGGACTTAGGTTTGACCCAAGCACAAGCAAGAAGAAGATGTCCTCTCAAAAGTGCACAACCCCTCTAAAGGAAACATTTGTACAAGAAGGGCACAAGGAGAAAGGTAAGGTTGTTAGTGGGAAGGCCACAAGGGGCATGCCCACTCTCAACAAGCCAAAAGAGTTCATACCTCCATCCTATGTACTTCATAAGACTAAGGATGGATAAGTTTATGAAAAATTTGTTGGTCCTCGAAATGCATTCCAATTCTATGCTATTTGGGTTCCTAAGACCCTTGTGACTAACTTGAGAGGTCCCATTGCAAAATGGGTGCCTCTAACCAAGTCATAATTATGTGTAGGTTGCCTTCTCTGGTGGAGTAAAATGGGTGATTGATAGTGGATGTACCAATCATATGACCGGAGATAGCAAATTGCTCTACGATTTCATGGAAGCTATTCAACCATTCATGAGCATTATGTTTGGTGGAGGTTCAAAAGGACAGGTACTCGGGTTGGGCAAGGTGGCTATCACAAATGACATGTCTCTTGCAAATGTCATGCTTGTCCAATCCCTTAAATACCATTTGCTTTCTGTTCGCCAATTGGCTTCTGTTGGTTATGATACACTCTTTGGACTAACGGATGTAAAAGTCTTTAAGAGAGATACTCTCGAAGTGGCCTTTGTTGGAGAGTTGGATGGCAACCTTTACATGGTTGATTTCTCGAAAGAGAGCACATTCCATGCAACTTGTCTAATGGCCAAGGCCGACAAGGGGTGGCTATGGCATCGCCGGCTAGCCCATGTCGGCATGAGAAATCTTCAAAATCTCTTAAAGGGGAATCACATCCTTGGACTAACCAATGTCTCTTTTCAGAAAGATCGTGTATGTAGTGCATGCATAGCTGGGAAGCAACATCAATCAAAGCACCCACCCAAGAACATTGTGTCTACTTCAAGGCCCCTGGAGCTCCTTCATGTGGATCTTTTTGGGCCTCCTTCATGGATAGTCTTGGTGGGAAAAAGTATGGACTTGTCATTGTTGATGATTACTCAAGATATACATGGGTGTTTTTCCTCAAGTCCAAGGACGAGACAAAGATCACCTTCATTGATTTTGCCAAGCAAGCACAATGCAAGTTTGACAAAGAAATCTTGGCAATAAGAAGTGACAATGGCTCTGAGTTCAAGAACTATACCTTGGAATAATTCCTTAGTAATGAAGGGATTGAGCATCAATATTCAGCTCCATACACTCCTCGGCAAAATGGTGTAGCCGAAAGGAAGAACCGTACACTTGTGGAGATGGCAAGGTCCATGTTGGATGAATACAAGTCACCACATAGTTTTTGGGCCGAAGCTGTCAACACCACATGCCATGCATCAAACCGGCTCTTCCTCCGCACTATATTGGAAAAGACTCCACATGAGCTCCTAACTGGGAACAAGCCAAATGTCAAGTACTTTTGTGTATTTGGGTGCAAATGTTTCATCCTCAACAAAAGAGAACAGTTAGGAAAATTTCAATCCAAAACAATTGAGGGCATATTTGTTGGCTATGGATCAAACTCTCACGCCTATAGAGTCTACAACAAATCCAATGGATGTGTTGTAGAAACTTGTGACGTGGTAATGAATTTAATGGCTCCCATGGGGAGCAAGTTGATCTAAGTGATGTAGGTGAATAAGATTCCTCTCAAGATATTTTGACCATGGGTGTTGGTGCACTTCTTCCAATGGAACAAGAGGCTCATGATGATGAAGAAGAAGATGGAAGTTTCACACATCATCAAACTACTTCAACACCAATACCACCACAAACTCCTATTGTTCAACCGATGCCCTTAGTCCAAGTACAAAAAGATGATCAAGTTCCTCAGCATGATAATCTTCAAGAACAAGATCATCATCAAGGGCAAGAACAAGAAAGTCCAATCATTGATGATGAACCTCAACAAATGCAATATGAACAAGAAGATCTTCCACCACACATTAATGATCCATATGTTGAGGACGTGGATGATGGACATGAAGTTGAACCTCGAGAAACCCTAACCTCCATCATGCCTCGAGTCGCCGGTCGTGTTGATGTTAACAAAATTCTCACTGGCATATCGGAAGGTAGAGTCACTCATAAACATTTGACAAACTTTTGTGCTCACTTATCATTTGTGTCTAGTGTTGAGCCCCTCAAGGTACAAGATGCATTAATGGTCAATGATTGGCTCGTTGCTATGCAAGAAGAGTTGAACAGTTTTGTACGCAACCAAGTGTGGTCATTAGTCAAGAGGCCACCTACCGGCACAACGTCATTGGAACAAAATGGATTTTCAAGAACAAGCAAGATGAGAATGGTGTAATCATCCGTAACAAGGCAAGGTTAGTGGCACAAGGGTACTCACAAGTTGAAGGTTTGGACTTTGGTGAGACCTTTGCCCCTGTTGCCCGTCTTGAATCCATTCGCATCTTACTTGCTTATGTCGCTTTCAATGGTTTTACTTTACATCAAATGGATGTGAAGAGTGCTTTCCTTAACGGTCCTCTACAAGAAGAAGTATATGTGTCACAACCACCTGGGTTCGTTGATCCCGAGTCACAAAGACTATGTGTATAAACTTCATAAGGCTTTGTATGGCCTCAAACAAGCACCTCGTGCTTGGTATGATCATTTTAAGAAGTTTTTACTCGATGATGGTTTTGTGAGAGGGGTGATCGATCCCACTCTTTTTACTAAGAGGGACAAGGGTGATTTGATCTTATGCCAAATCTATGTAGATGATATCATTTTTGGTTCTCCTAACATTCATTTGTGCAAGAAGTTTGCGGCTTCAATGACCAAGAATTTTGAAATGTCACTCAATGCGGATTTGAAGTTCTTTCTCGGATTTCAAATTCAACAATTTCAAGAAGGAATTTTCTTGTCTCAAGCAAAGTACCTCAAGGATATCCTAGAAAGTTTGGCATGTCTGATGCTAGTCCATGCAAGACACCCATGCCAACCAAAATTGCACTCACTGAAGACACAAATGGTATTCCTTTCGACCCATCTATTTACCACTCTATGATTGGTTCATTGCTTTATCTTTGTGCATCTAGACCAGACATCATTTTCAGTGTATGCATGTGTGCTAGATTTCAAGCTTTCCCTAGGGAAAGTCATCATAAGGCGGTTAAGCATATTCTTAGATACCTTGTTCACACCCCAAAGTTGGGTTTATGGTACCCCAAGGATGCTAAGTTTGATCTCATTGGGTACACGGATGCGGATTGGGCTGGAGACAAAGTGGATCGTAAGTCCACCTCCGGTGCATGTCAGTTTCTTGGACGCTCCTTGGTAAGTTGGTCCTCGAAGAAACAAAATTGTATTGCCCTCTCTACCGCAGAAGTTGAATACATTGCAACCACCAGTTGTGCAACTCAATTACTATGGATGAGGCAAACTTTGAAGGATTATGGTATCACCTATAGACATGTGCCTCTTCTATGCGATAATGAAAGTGCCATCAATATTGCTGAGAACCCCAAAGATCATACCCGCACCAAGCACATTGATATTAGGTATCACTTCTTGAGAGATCATGTGGAAAAGGGTGATATTCACATAGATCATGTTGGCACAGATTTGCAACTTGCAGATATTTTCACAAAACCATTGGATGAAGCAAGGTTTTGTCGACTTAGGCATGAACTTGGTATCTTGGAGCTT
This sequence comes from Triticum aestivum, assembly GCF_018294505.1. Taxonomy (NCBI): domain Eukaryota; kingdom Viridiplantae; phylum Streptophyta; class Magnoliopsida; order Poales; family Poaceae; genus Triticum; species Triticum aestivum. Next base: position 371,830,611 of record NC_057795.1, on the reverse strand, counting down.
GACAACATCATGTAAAATCTAGTACCCATTCATGCATGAACTTAATGTCTTGTCTTGATGGAGGCATATATTTAGGGGGAGACATTCAATTCATGATATTTCACCCTACATAATGCATAAAAGAACAAACACTCTCAAAGTTGCCATGGTTCTCGAACTATGGTACTTTAACATGATGGAGTCGTGACTATGTGCCCAAAGTCTACATCTTTGCGGCACTATATTCTGTTGGGGAACGTTGCAGAAAATTAAAAAATTTCCTACGGTTTCACCAAGATCCATCTATGAGTTCATCTAAGCTACGAGTCATAGGAGATGCATCTACATACCACTTTGTAGATCGCGAGCGGAAGCGTTCAAAAGAACGGGGTTGAAGTAGTCGTTCTCGTCGTGATCCTATCACTGGAGATCCTAGCGCTGAACGGACGGCACCTCCATGTTCAACACACGTACGGAGCGGATGACATCTCCTCCTTCTTGATCCAGCAAGGGGGAAGGATAGGTTGATGATGATGGCTCCAGCAGCAGCACAACGGCGTGGTGGTGGAACAGCAGGACTCCGGCAGGGCTTCGCCAAGCACGTGACGGAGGAGGAAGAGGTGTAGCAGGGGGAGGGGGCGCCAGAACTTCAGGGTGCGGCTGCCCCCTTCCCCCTCCCTTTATTAGGCCCCAGGGGGGCGCCGGCCCTGGGAGATCCAATCTCCCAAGGGGGCGGCGGCCAAGGGGGGTGGAGTGCCCCAAGGCAAGTGGGGCGCCCCCCCCCCCCACCCTAGGGTTTCAACCCTAGGCGCAGAGGGTGGGCCAAGGGGGGCGCACCAGCCCACTATGGGCTGGTTCCCTCCCCACTTCAGCCCTTGGGGCCCTCCGGGATGGGTGGCCCCACCCGGTGGACCCCCGGGACCTTTCGGTGGTCCGGTACAATACGGGTGACCCCGAAACTTTCCCGATGGCCGAAATACCACTTCCTATATATAATTCTTTACCTTCGGACCATTCCGGAACTCCTCGTGATGTCCGGGATCTCATTTGGGACTCCGAACAACATTCGATATGTTGCATACTCATATTCATACAACCCTAGCGTCACCGAACCTTAAGTGTGTAGACCCTACGGGTTCGAGAGACACGTAGACATGACCGAGACGGCTCTCGGGCAATAACCAACAGCGGGATCTGGATACCCATGTTGGCTCCCACATGCTCCTCGATGATCTCATCGGATGAACCACGATGTCGAGGATTCGAACAACCCCGTATGCAATTCCCTTTGTCAATCGGTACGTTACATGCCCGAGACTCGATCGTCGGTATCCCAATACCTCGTTCCGTCTCGTTACCGGCAAGTCACTTTACTCGTACCGTAATGCATGATCCCGTGACCAAACACTTGGTCACTTTGAGCTCATTATGATGATGCATTACCGAGTGGGCCCAGAGATACCTCTCCTTCATACGGAGTGACAAATCCCAGTCTCGATCCGTGTCAACACAACAGACACTTTCAGAGATACCTGTAGTGCACCTTTATAGTCACCCAGTTACGTTGTGACGTTTGGTACACCCAAAGCACTCTTACGGTATCCGGGAGTTACACGATCTCATGGTCTAAGGAAGAGATACTTGACATTGAAAAAGCTCTAGCAAAACGAACTACACGATCTTGTGCTATGCTTAGGATTGGGTCTTGTCCATCACATCATTCTCCTAATGATGTGATCCCGTTGTCAATGACATCTAATGTCCATAGTCAGGAAACCATGACTATCTGTTGACCAACGAGCTAGTCAACTAGAGGCTCACTAGGGACATGTTATGGTCTATGTATTCACACGTGTATTACGATTTCCGGATAATACAGTTATAGCATGAATAAAAGACAATTATCATGAACAAGGAAATATAATAATAACCCTTTTATTATTGCCTCTAGGGCATATTTCCAACAGTCTCCCACTTGCACTAGAGTCAATAATCTAGTTACATTGTGATGAATCGAACACCCATAGAGTTCTGGTGTTGATCATGTTTTGCTCGCGAGAGAGGTTTAGTCAATGGATCTGCGACATTCAGATCCGTATGTACTTTGCAAATATCTATGTCTCCATCTTGAACATTTTCACGGATGCAGTTGAAACGACGCTTGATGTGCCTGGTCTTCTTGTGAAACCTGGGCTCCTTGGCAAGGGCAATAGCTCCAGTGTTGTCACAGAAGAGTTTGATCGGCCCCGACGCATTGGGTATGACTCCTAGGTCGGTGATGAACTCCTTCACCCAAATAGCTTCATGCGCTGCCTCCGAGGCTGCCATGTACTCCGCTTCACATGTAGATCCCGCCACGACGCTCTGCTTGAGCTGCACCAGCTTACTGCTCCACCATTCAACATATACACGTATCCGGTTTGTGACTTAGAGTCATCCAGATCTGTGTCGAAGCTAGCGTCGACGTAACCCTTTACGGCGAGCTCTTCGTCACCTCCATAAACGAGAAACATGTCCTTTGTCCTTTTCAGGTACTTCAGGATATTCTTGACCGCTGTCCAGTGTTCCTTGCCGGGATTACTTTGGTACCTTCCTACCAAACTTACGGCAAGGTTTACATCAGGTCTAGTACACAACATGGCATACATAATAGATCCTATGGCTGAGGCATAGGGGATGACGCTCATCTCTTCTTTATCTTTTGCCGTGGTCGGGCATTGAGCCGAGCTCAATCTCACACCTTGCAGTACAGGCAAGAACCCTTTCTTGGACTGATCCATTTTGAACTTCTTCAAAATCTTATCAAGGTATGTGCTTTGTGAAAGACCTATGAGGCGTCTTGATCTATCCCTATAGATCTTGATGCCTAATATGTAAGCAGCTTCTCCAAGGTCCTTCATTGAAAAACACTTATTCAAGTAGGCCTTAATGCTGTCCAAAAGTTCTATATCATTTCCCATCAAGAGTATGTCATCTACATATAATATGAGAAATGCCACAGAGCTCCCACTCACTTTCTTGTAAACGCGGGCTTCTCCATAAGTCTGCATAAACCCAAACGCTTTGATCATCTCATCCAAGCGAATGTTCCAACTCCGAGATGCTTGCACCAGCCCATAAATGGATCGCTGGAGCTTCCATATAAAGATCCATTTGTTTTCTATCGCTCGCCGATCATCGGGCAAGTCAGTCAAAGTCCATACTTTGTTTTCATACATGGATTCTATCTCGGATTTCATGGCTTCAAGCCATTTGTTGGAATCTGGGCCCGCCATCGCTTCTTCATAGTTCGAAGGTTCACCGTTGTCTAACAACATGATTTCCAGGACAGGGTTGCCGTACCACTCTGGTACGGAACGTGTCCTTGTGGACCTACGAAGTTCAGTAGCAACTTGATCCGAAGTACCTTGATCATCATCATTATTTTCCTCTTCAGTTGGTGTAGGCATCACAGGAACATCTTCCTGAGCTGCACTACTATCCTGTTCAAGAGGTAGTACTTCATCGAGTTCTACTTTCCTCCCACTTACTTCTTTCGAGAGAAACTCTTTTTCCAGAAAGGATTCGTTCTTGGCAACAAAGATCTTGCCCTCCGATCTTAAGTAGAAGGTATACCCAATGGTTTCCTTAGGGTATCCTATGAAGACGCATTTTTCCGACTTGGGTTCGAGCTTTTCAGGTTGAAGTTTCTTGACATAAGCATCGCATCCCCAAACTTTTAGAAACGACAGCTTAGGTTTCTTCCCAAACCATAATTCATACGGTGTCGTCTCAACGGATTTAGACGGTGCCCTATTTAAAGTGAATGTAGCTGTCTCTAGAGCGTATCCCCAAAATGATAGCGGTAAATCGGTAAGAGACATCATAGATCGCACCATATCCAATAGAGTGCGATTACGACGTTCGGACACACCGTTACGCTGAGGTGTTCCAGGCGGCGTGAGTTGTGAAACGATTCCACATTTTCTTAAGTGTGTACCAAATTCGTGACTTAAATATTCTCCTCCACGATCCGATAGTAAGAATTTTATATTTCGGTCACGTTGATTCTCTACTTCATTCTGAAATTCCTTGAACTTTTCAAAGGTCTCAGACTTGTGTTTCATCAAGTAGACATACCCATATCTACTCAAGTCATCAGTGAGAGTGAGAACATAACGATATCCTCCGTGAGCCTCAACGCTCATTGGACCGCACACATCGGTATGTGTGATTTCCAACAAGTTGGTTGCTCGCTCCATTGTTCCGGAGAACGGGGTCTTGGTCATTTTGTCCATGAGGCATGGTTCGCATGTGTCAAATGATTCATAATCTAAAGACTCTAAAAGTCCATCAGCATGGAGCTTCTTCATGCGCTTGACACCAATGTGACCAAGGCAGCAGTGCCACAAGTATGTGGGACTATCGTTCTCAACTTTGCATCTTTTGGTATTCACACTATGAATATGTGTAACATTACATTCGAGATTCATTAAGAATAAACCATTGACCATCGGGGCATGACCATAAAACATATCTCTCATATAAATAGAACAACCATTATTCTCGGATTTAAATGAGTAGCCATCTCGTATCAAACGAGATCCAGATACAATGTTCATGCTCAAACTTGGCACTAAATAACAATTATTGAGGTTTAAAACTAATCCTGTACGTAAATGTAGAGGTAGCGTGCCGACGGCGATCACATCGACCTTGGAACCATTCCCGACGCGCATCGTCACCTCGTCCTTCGCCAGTCTCTGCTTATTCCGCAGCTCCTGCTATGAGTTACAAATATAAGCAACGGCACCGGTATCAAATACCCAGGAGTTACTATGAGTACTGGTAAGGTACACATCAATTACATGTATATCACATATACCTTTGGTTTTGCCGGCCTTCTTGTCCGCTAAGTATTTGGGGCAGTTCCGCTTCCAGTGACCCTTCCCCTTGCAATAAAAGCACTCAGTTTCAGGCTTGGGTCCATTCTTTGACTTCTTCCCGGCAACTGGCTTACCGGGCGCGGCACCATCTTTGCCGTCCTTCTTGAAGTTCTTCTTACCCTTGCCCTTCTTGAACTTAGTGGTCTTATTGACCATCAACACTTGATGTTCTTTCTTGATTTCAACCTCTGCCGACTTCAGCATTGAAAATACTTCAGGAATGGTCTTCACCATCCCCTGCATATTGTAGTTCATCACAAAGCTCTTGTAGCTTGGTGGGAGCGACTGAAGGATTCTGTCAATGACCGCCTCATCCGGGAGGTTAACGTCCAGCTGGGACAGGCGGTTGTGCAACCCAGACATTTTGAGTATATGCTCACTGACAGAACTATTTTCCTCCATCTTACAACTCTAGAACTTGTGGGTGACTTCATATCTCTCGACCCGGGCATGAGCTTGGAAAACTAGTTTTAGCCCCTCGAACATCTCATATGCTCCATGTTGCTCAAAACGCTTTTGGAGCCCCGGTTCTAAGCTGTAAAGCATGCCGCACTGAACGAGGGAGTAATCATCAGCACGAGACTGCCAAGCATTCATAATGTATTGGTTCTCTGGGACGGGAGCGTCACCTAGCGGTCCTTCTAGGACATATTGTTTCCTGGCAGCTATGAGGATGATCCTCAGGTTCCGGACCCAGTCTGTATAGTTGCTGCCATCATCTTTCAGCTTGGTTTTCTCTAGGAACGCGTTGAAGTTCATGTTGACATGAGCGTTGGCCATTTGATCTACAAGACATATTTTGCAAAAGTTTTAGACTAAGTTCACGATAATTAAGTTCATCTAATCAAATTATTTAATGAACTCCCACTCAGATTAGACATCCCTCTAGTCATCTAAGTGTTACACGATCTGAGTCGACTAGGCCGTGTCCGATCATCACGTGAGATGGACTAGTCATCATCGGTGAACATCTCCATGTTGATCATATCTTCCATACGACTCGTGTTCGACCTTTCAGTCTCTGTGTTCCGAGGCCATGTCTGTACATGCTAGGCTCGTCAAGTTAACCCTAAGTGTTCTGCATGTGTAAATCTGTCTTACACCCGTTGTATGTGAACGTAAGGATCTATCACACCCGATCATCAGGTGGTGTTTCGAAACGACGAACTTTAGCAACGGTGCATAGTTAGGGGGAACACTTTCTTGAAATTATTATAAGGGATCATCTTATTTATTACCGTCGTTCTAAGTAAACAAGATGCATAAACATAATAAACATCACATGCAATTATATAGTAGTGACATGATATGGCCAATATCATATAGCTCCTTCGATCTCCATCTTCGGGGCTCCATGATCATCTTCGTCACCGGCATGACACCATGATCTCCATCATCATGATCTCCATAATCGTGTCTTCATGAAGTTGTCACGCCAACGACTACTTCTACTTCTACGGCTAACGCGTTTAGCAATAAAGCAAAGTAATTTACATGGCGTTCTTCAATGACACGCAGGTCATACAAAAATAAAGACAACTCCTATGGCTCCTGCCGGTTGTCATACTCATCGACATGCAAGTCGTGATTCCTATTACAAGAACATGATCTCATACATCACAATATGTCATTCATCATTCATCACAACTTCATATCACATCACATGACAATTGCTGCAAAAACAAGTTAGACGTCCTCTAATTGTTGTTGCATCTTTTACGTGGCTGCAATTGGGTTCTAGCAAGAACATTTTCTTACCTACGAATAACCACAATGTGATTTTTGTCAACTTCTATTTACCCTTCATAAGGACCCTTTTCATCGAATCCGCTCCAACTAAAGTGGGAGAGACAGACACCCGCCAGCCACCTTATGCAACTAGTGCATGTCTGTCGGTGGAACCGGTCTCACGTAAGTGTACGTGTAAGGTTGGTCCGGGCCGCTTCATCCCACAATACCGCTGAAGCAAGATAAGACTAGTAGCGGCAAGCAAGTTGACAAGATCTACGCCCACAACAAAATTGTGTTCTACTCGTGCAATAGAGAACTACGCATAGACCTAGCTCTGATACCACTGTTGGGGAACGTTGCAGAAAATTAAAATTTTTCCTACGGTTTCACCAAGATCCATCTATGAGTTCATCTAAGCTACGAGTCATGGGAGATGCATCTACATACCACTTTGTAGATCGCGAGCGGAAGCATTCAAAAGAACGGGGTTGAAGTAGTCGTTCTTGTCGTGATCCTATCACCGGAGATCCTAGCGCCGAACGGATGGCACCTCCGCGTTCAACACACGTACGGAGCGGATGACGTCTCCTCCTTCTTGATCCAGCAAGGGGGAAGGAGAGGTTGATGATGATGGCTCCAGCAGCAGCACAACGGCGTGGTGGTGGTGGAACAGCAGCACTCCGGCAGGGCTTCGCCAAGCACGTGACGGAGGAGGAAGAGGTGTAGCAGGGGGAGGGGGCGCCAGAACTTCAGGGTGCGGCTGCCCCTTCCCCCTCCCTTTATATAGGCCCCCAGGAGGGGGCCTGGGAGATCCAATCTCCCAAGGGGGCGGCGGCCAAGGGGGGTGGAGTGCCCCCCAAGGCAAGTGGGGCGCCCCCCCCCCCACCCTAGGGTTTCAACCCTAGGCGCAGGGGGTGGGGCAAGGGGGGTGCACTAGCCCACTATGGGCTGGTTCCCCTCCCCACTTCAGCCCTTGGGGCCCTTCGGGATGGGTGGTCCCACCCGGTGGACCCCCGGGACCCTTTCGGTGGTCCCGGTACAATACCGGTGACCCCGAAACTTTCCCGATGGCCGAAATACCACTTCCTATATATAATTCTTTACCTCCGGACCATTCCGGAACTCCTCGTGACTTCCGGGATCTCATCCGGGACTCCGAACAACATTCGATATGATGCATACTCATATTCATACAACCCTAGCGTCACCGAACCTTAAGTGTGTAGACCCTACGGGTTCGGGAGACACGTAGACATGACCGAGACGGCTCTCAGGCAATAACCAACAGCAGGATCTAGATACCCATGTTGGCTCCCACATGCTCCTCGATGATCTCATCGGATGAACCACGATGTCGAGGATTCGAACAACCCCGTATACAATTCACGGTACGTTACATGCCCGAGACTCGATCGTCGGTATCCCAATACCTCGTTCAGTCTCGTTACCGGCAAGTCACTTTACTCGTACCGTAATGCATGATCCCGTGACCAAACACTTTGTCACTTTGAGCTCATTATTATGATGCATTACCGAGTGGGACCAGAGATACCTCTCCGTCATACGGAGTGACAAATCCCAGTCTCGATCCGTGTCAACACAACAGACACTTTCGGAGATACCTGTAGTGCACCTTTATAGTCACCCAGTTATGTTGTGACGTTTGGTACACCCAAAGCACTCTTACGGTATCCGGGAGTTACACGATCTCATGGTCTAAGGAAGAGATACTTGACATTGAAAAAGCTCTAGCAAAACGAACTACACGATCTTGTGCTATGCTTAGGATTGGGTCTTGTCCATCACATCATTCTCCTAATGATGTGATCCCGTTGTCAATGACATCTAATGTCCATAGTCAGGAAACCATGACTATCTGTTGACCAACGAGCTAGTCAACTAGAGGCTCACTAGGGACATGTTATGGTCTATGTATTCACACGTGTATTACGATTTCCGGATAATACAGTTATAGCATGAATAAAAGACAATTATCATGAACAAGGAAATATAATAATAACCCTTTTATTATTGCCTCTAGGGCATATTTCCAACATATTCCATATGCTCAAACATGGTGACCTCAGTCACCGCTTGTGCATTGCTTGTGTGGACCTTTCATTACTTATTTTGGTTGGGTTGTTATTACATCTTAGTATGGCCTTAGATTACTCAAGTTTTATTTTCCTAATAATTCTCATCAAAATTCCTTGGCAGAGTCTATATCAAATCATATTTGTTGGTCCCTTCCACATCTCTCCCCTGCCTGGTCTTGTTGTCCAGTGACTGGACATCCGGCTTCTCAGCCGGACATCCGGGCCCTGGAGTAAAATCCTTCTGAGCTCAAACTGCAATCGTGCACTTTCAGTGGTCGGACATCCGGGCTCTTGCCGGACATTCGGGCCCTGAATATTTTGCTCCTTGACCCACATGTCGGATATCCGGGCTTATACCCTGATGTCCGGGTCGTTGGCGCTGATTCTTCTGCTCTTTGACCTCCGCTTGCCGGATATCCGGGCCTAGCCTCGGATGTTCGGCCCGTCGCCCGCAGCCACATATAACTGGGGAGAGGCGTGGGATTTTGGGGGCAGTTCCTCATTCACTCTCGTTCATATCCCCATCTCGCCACACACAGCCTCTACCGCCCGGCCGTCGCTCCGACGCTGCCCGGCCCTCTCTTCTGACCTTCGGCCCTGATCTCCTGCTCACAGATTCTCCTCCTCTC